>NC_081170.1:15313686-15466186 GCF_012432095.1 Onychostoma macrolepis | reverse complement strand
ATGTTTACCAGTCGCGTTCCTCCTTGTGCTCCCCAATAATTTCACTTCATGTCTCTCCAATACAAGAGTCAAAAGTCCCAGTAATTAAATAAATAAAGGGATTTATTTAGCTGAAAAAACTATGGAAACCTGTTTAGAAAAGGATTCTAACTTTTTCCTCACAATTTGAATGAATTTATATCTCACAATTTGGATTTGTTTTTTTTCTCTTGCAATTCTGAGTTCAGAATTTAGAATCGCGAGATATACTCTTCCTTTATTGTTTTTTTTCTTTTCAATTGTGTTACAAACTGACTATTGTGAGTTAACATCTGTTATCATAATAAATATCTTGAAAGTCCTCGATTTAACGGATTCCGTGGAAGCCTGTTTCTGCCATAAACAAACAAACAAATAAATAAAAAGGGTAACTGCGATATATTATCTCCTTTTATTAATTCCTTTTTTTCTTCACTATTCTGATCCATAATTTATTTTATGGATCCATAATTTATTTCCACAGTTTTTTCTCAGTGAACAGGCTTCCATAGAAACCATAATAATTTAATTTTGATAACAAATGTTGACTTGAGGAATATATGAAGGTCAAATGTTTTGTAAAATGTTTTTTTTCCCCAACAAGTTTTGATCAATATAACCAAAACTATATACATTACTTAAAGCTCATTATCAAATATCACATTCCCAAAACCTCAGGCACACAGACAAGCACTCAGACTGAACTCATAATAAATAATGCAGCTTGAATGACGCAGCGTTTCTGTGATGCACACAAGTCTTGGCAGACACGGTGACGCCAAAACTCTCTCATCAAAATTGTTTTTCAAAGACAAACTGAGACCATAAAAAGCCACAAAAGAATAAACTCAATTTGCAATTTGAACTCTGTATCCCTCCATCACCACAATATTGTATACTGAAATACTTTCAACAAGAGTAGCTCTTATCTTCCTCGGCATCATTCCATCCCAGTCTTTTTTTTACTGATGTGTTCTTCTTCCTTTTTCAGTTGTAAGTTGCTGACTTTGTACTATCAGTACAGTTTTGCACAATCAGGCATGTGCTGGATGCACCAAAAGGTATATGTAGATTTTTCGCAAATGTAGTGGAAACATCATTTCAACTTGTTTATGCAGTAAACGTGCATAGCTGTAAAGAATGTGTTTTTTAACCTACAATTTACTTTTCTCTTTTATTTTTAAATAAATGTGCTACTGTGTATAATAAACTTGGACTAGATGCATTCAGTAAAATCAAAATCAAATAAAAAAGTCCCCCTTTGTTAACAAGTAGATAATGTGGAATGCTGAATAATAAATACAGTACCAAATAGAATAAAAAAAAATAAAAATCAGAAGTAAATTCTTACTGCACATACTTGATGTTATTGTGAGTGATTTTTTCTCATTGGATCTCATGTTTTACTCAGAAACATCACATTATGGAATTAAATTGTTTCAAACTTGTGTAAATGTGTAAAACCAGTATCTTACCCTTCATTGTACTGTCCATCTTCCTCATCTGTCTTTGTTTCTTTGCTCTTGCCTTTGCTTTCCTTTCCACTGCTTTCCTTTTCTGCTTCACCTCCTTCAGTGTCTTAAGGTCAATTTCATAATAATGGCCCCTATTTTGTGCCACCATCTTCTCTATTTTCTCCAGCAGGTTTGTGACCTGACTGCCATCATTCCAGTTCTCATTGTTGAGGACATGATATCTGTTCCCACATTTCTCAGCTAGCCACTGTAGAGCCTCCCCTTCACTCTCAAATAACTCTTCAACAGTCACGTCCCCCAGACAGTCTCCATGGGTGAACAGCACTATGGTATGAGCCCACACTCTCTCACCAAGAAGCTCCATGTGCTCCTCCACCGATGTCTTCTCTGCTGCTGTGAATGACATGTCTACACGCAGGGTCAGCAGAAGCACGTGTGGTCCTGGTGGACAGAGAGACATGCTGAGTAAAATCTCTTCTTTATCCAGTTCAGGGGTGTCAGCCACGGGGAGAGACTTCCACCAGCCTGGAGTGTCCACTATAGTCACATGTCTGCCGTTCACCTCGCCTTGTCTTCTCACACACGTGGAGGTTCTCTTCGAGATGAATGTGGCCATACTCAAAATGGTGTTTCCAGATGAACTCTTCCCAGACCTTTGAAAACCTAATATTATCATCCTCATCTTAGGAATGTGGACGTGTTTGAGACCTGGAATTTCAATCGAATATGTTTTGTCCAAACTGAGATTAAAAGGACAGTTCACCCCCAAAATAACAATTATGTCATCATTCATTCACCCTCAAGTCAATCCAAACTTTTTCATTCTTTCATGGAGCAAAAAACGAAGAACTGAAGTGAGAACTAAAGGTAATGGGCATCTACATTTCTTTTTTGTAGTCCATTATATTTCAATTGTATTGATTGGTTAGAAGTTTGGCTAATTTGGATCATTTGACTTCATAAGGTCTACAAATCAGGATTATTTTGTCATTTTGGAGTTCAGTAGCACACCTGATCTCATTCACTTTCATTAAATTGGAAAAAGTAGCCATGATACTCTTCAGAATGTCTCCTTTTGTGTTGCATGGGGACAATATGAGGGAAATAATAATGAGAGAAAATGATGAGAGAATTGTAGTTTTTGAGTGAACCATCCCTTTAAAAATGGTTATCTGGGGCCAAATTCACAAAACATAAAGAAAAAAATTCTTCTTAATATTTACTTTCTTCTTGACAATGAAGTTAAGAATATTTTGCATTCCCAAAAACATTTTTAAATTCCTGAAAAGAATGCTCTTAAAAATCTTTGTGAATAATTTCTAACTTACATTTTTCTAGTTAGAAAAAAAAAAAAATATTTTTCAGAAATTGCACATTTATAAAAGGATAGTTCACCCAAAAATTAAAATTACCCCATGATTTACTCACCCTCAAGCATCCTAGGTGTAAATTACTTTCTTCTTTTATACAAATATAAGTGGAGTTATTTAAAAAAATATTCTGTCTCTTCCTAGCTTTACAATGCAGTGCGTAAATCCATCATAAAAAGTACTCCACATGGCTCCGGGTGGTTAATAAATGCCTTCTGCAGCAAATCGATGTTTTTGTTTAAGAAAAATATCCATATTTAGAACTTTATAAACCATAATCTCTAGCTTCCACCAACTGTCCTACGCGCGTTCACTAGAGTAGCATTCCAGCAGATAACGTAGGACGTATGCTTAAAATTTTAAATATAACTCTGATTGTATTCGTCTGAAAGAGTCATAAACACCCAGGATGCCTTGAGGGGGAGTAAATCATGGGGTAATTTTCAGTTTTGGGTCAACAACCATCTTCCCTTAAGAACTTTTCAGAATTGAACCTTCTTGAGAAGATCTTCATGAATCTGGCCCCTGGTTCTTACCTTGTCGTACAAGTGGAGTCTCCCACTGTTCTTGTACCATCTTCCTCCTCTGGTTTGCTCTCATGTATCTCTTTGTCATCATTCCTTCCACCGTATGCATCCATTTTCTGTCCACTTCAAAATGACAGCCACCGTTTCCCACGACCATCGCGTCTATTTTCTCCATTAACCCCGTAAGCTGTGTACCGGTTGCTCTCTCAGTATTAAGAACATGGTATCTGTGTCCACATTTCTCCACTAGCCAGAGCAGAAGAGACTCTCCTTCACTTCCAATGTACTTTCCTAAAGTTTGCTCCTGTAGATGGTCTCTATACGTGAACACGACTATAGTGTGATTCCAGACTCTCTCGCTCAGAAGTTCCAGGTGTTCCTGCACTGACCTCCTGTGTTTTTCTTTGAATAAAGCATCGACACGTATGATCAGCAGAACCGCATGGGGCCCAGGAGGACAATGAGCTACGCTAAGCACAATCTCTTGTTTTTGAAATTCAGGGGTTTCTTTGACAAGGTAGTTCTTCCACCAGCCCGGCGTATCAACTACAGTGACCTGCCTTCCGGCAAAATCTCCATGCATCTTCACACACTGGGCCGTTCTCCTTAGATGAGGCTCTGCGTGACCTGTTATTAGGTTTGCCAAAGAGGTTTTCCCTGCTGCTCTGTTTCCCAATAACACAATCCTCAAATCAAAGAGAAACTGGACTCCTGCCAATAAGAGACAATGCATTCCTAATATCAAAAACATGATTTCTTGTTTTCTGCTGTCTATACATCTAGAGATGTATTGTGCTTAGATTTAAGCTTTCTTAAACACAAAATCAGAAATGGTAGACACAAAGAATTTAAATGTGTTCATCAGGAAACTTACCAAATTCACTTGCTTCACAAGTAGCCATCGCGGCACTCTCTTATTCATAACCCTGCTTAAAATATTTAGAAATAATGTCACTTTTGGTCTGAATTAGTTACTGCACCATTTAAATGATAGAAGGTTAATAAAATGACTTCCATCTTCAACTTTGCATTAATGTGTTTTTGTGGCACCAAGATCAAGCTAATGGATGATGCTTTTAAAATGACAAGATTACCACCCCATACATTTACAGCACTTTTCAACAGGCTTTTAGAAGCCATTAGCTATCTGTGAAAGAATGAATAAGTGAGGTGAAAAAAGAAAAAAAAGGTTTTACCTTTGTTCTCATCACAGCAGAAGCGCTGACAGTGAAATGAAGAATATTATTCTTGTGTGCACAACAAATATGAGCAAAACTGGTTAGTCAGGTTGAACAAGCGACTCAAGACTTCTATGGAGTCTTATAAGAAGGGGCTCTGTTTCCATTACATTGACCAATTTAAATGGATACATCCATTAAGAGCCCCTTGTACATATCCATCCTGGATATCGCAATTAATTAGTGATTATAATGACCATAATAGCTGTATGTATGACTGAACTATTTTGATTATTTGATTAGTGATCTAGAAATAGTCACTAATTTGAGTGCGAAAATCTAAATGCACTGTAAAAGGACTGTGAAAAAAAACTTTAATTACTTTAAAGAAACTTTAGCAATAGGAATATCACATAATTTACATAATCCATTAAAAGCCCATAAATGTAGCTTACATTTTACATTATAAAGTTTCTTTTCCACATGCTGTAATGTTAAATTTCTCTCTCTATATATATTCTATCTTTAAATATGTGATGCTCATATTGCAGGGAATGTCTGCACAGTTACACTCGCCGGCGCTCAAACAAATGTCTTCAAATGAAAAAGGAGTTTCACACTCTCCCTTGACATAGATCACAAAAGATGAATATATACTGCATGTTAGACAGAAAAGAGAATAGGAGAAATGGGCAGAGAGGTTGTGCGAGTGATGACTCATGGATAGTGTCAGCGAGTGCTTGTCTTGTTTTGATGTACAACACACAGACGCTTGAGATCGGTCAGGGACAGATATGGCCATATCAGATTTCACAGAAGTAGAGGGGGAATGCAGAAATTGCTTATAACCTTGAAAAGACAGACCTTGCATGAAAGAAAGAAAGAAAGAGAGAGAGAGAGAGAGAATTATATGGAAAGGAACCGTACAGTGAATCAGCACTCTGGATAAAAATGGCTTTAAAAAGCTTTCAAAACATGATCATTTTGCAGACTTCGCTAGTGTTTTTTCTGTTTTGGAACTTTTTATGTAAATATTATGTTTGTGTGAGTTTTATCACATTTTCTATCAAATTATAGATGATTCATATGGTCTCAGAGGTCCCCTTCAGTCTATAAATCTAATTAGCACTTCTGCACCCTCAGCCACACAGGACCGACGTTTAGTTTGAAACAGAAGATCTGAGTCTTTGTTTTTCAGTCGGTACAAGCCATTAAAGTTGCATTTAGCTCGTACATCATTATCACTGTTATCGCCATCTCTCAGTGGAGGATTACTGCTAGTAAAACATGAAAAGTGAAGGTTAAGAACACAATAACAGAGATTAGAATCTGTCTTTTATCTCTAAGGAACTTGCCGGCTTAAACAGTGCTTACTCTCTGTTTATATGCCCGTGTATCAGGTAATTGGAAAGTTCTGCTCGGCTGGAACCTGCGCCGCCTCCAGTGATGTTGGTCACACTTGCTTCTCTCTCATTCTGTATGGAAATAAAGCCTCCGTGGGTGCGCAGCCCAAGCCCCGATAAGGAGAATGTTAGGAGGGCTCATGATGGTACTTGGATTATACTTCCACAATCCCTCTATCTAGATTTATCTGAGGACAAACTGCCTCGAAAACCTTTCCAAGACGTGACTTCTCTTCCATTCGTGTGTTTAGGATTGCAATATGCCAGAGGCTAATCTGTGCCAGTATCTTTCTGCTCCAAGATTATTTCCCCACACGGATGAATGTGAATTCTTCAAAGAGATGAGGCAGATTATTCGGGAGGCAGACTGGTTGACATGCACTTGAAATTCAGCTGTGTTTAATCTGTATCCACTTACTTAGTTGCTTTAGTTTGAAGAGGTTCTGGCATGAGCCCCAAAATCACTTATTTGACTTCTTAGAGAAGCCTTCGGCTTGCTAAATTGAACTGATCTAAACTTACCATCAGTATTTCGACTCCTAGCTATAAACAAAAGCCCGTTCTCTTGAAAACAAAAGCAGTTTTAAATTAAAAACTTGAGGCAATGAATAAACAACAGCAGCATAATTTGATTGTGGATACTGAAGAGTGATTATCTGTTTGAAACAAAACAATGAATCTCTCTGAACAATTTCTGCTTAATAAGAGTAATAATTAGATTTTTGCTTTCTCTTTTCAATCCCATTCTCATGCCTTGCAGGAGCTAAGACGAAGCTATTGCTGTTTTTGATAAAGCACGTCTGCAGTTAAAACCGATGGCAACAACAGCTGCTTTAACTTAACATAGAAGACATCACTAAGAATAAAATATTTGAGGTCCATACAGTTTCGCCTTATCTACACAAGCTCTGTTCCTCTTAGCAAAAACATTAATTACCTGTACAGTATATAATTGAGTTTTAGAGGAGCTTTATAAAGTACTTTTGTACTTTAATACAGTTCTGCTTTTAACAAATGAGCTGCATGTTCGTTTAGTTCCAGGGAAAAAAAATGATAATTAGCGTATTAGGCTGTGCAGCCAGTAAACCCTATACGGTATGCCATAGAGGAGTTTCTGACACAAAACCAAAAATATCTCCTATTCCAGCTGAGCTCTCATTAGTCATTGGAGTTGTTATTAATGTGCTTCAGCCTTTCTACTCAATCCGCCATATAACCCTCGGCTGTACAGTGATGGTGAAGAGTAACAGGGAAAACCACAAATGGCACTTTTCATGAATATGATACAAAATAGAGCCTGAATTATATATATTTTTTTCAACAAATGGTTCTAAAAGGGATAGTTCACCCAAAAATGAATTTTTTTCATCCTGATATTGTTCCAAAACTTTACGAGACCTCCTTTCTTCTGTGGAACATAAGATGATTTTGAAAAAAGGCTCGGTTTGGTTACCAACATTCTTTCAAATATTTTATTTTATTTAGTTAGTTTATTTGTTTATTAATTGTCATATAGGTTTAAAACAAAAGGATGACATTTTCTTTTTCATTTTTAGTTGAACCGTTCCTTCGTAAACCTTCAGAAAATCATGACTGTCAGCCTAAATTATATACAAATTATTATATTTTGTATTCCTTCATGTTAGAAGATTTACGGAATCTTGTTACCAAAATTTGGGATTTGTGAACCCTAATATGTGAAAACTAGGCTAGAATGGGTATTATCACAGTTGCAAATTAAGCCTAAATAAATCCTAAATCATTCAGTTGTAGCTAAATTTCGGTTTAGCTAGTGATACATTTATATTGGTTTAAATTGTTTTATATAGTCAAGTCAAATCCTATGATATAGAAGAGGCCAAGGTTGAGGAGATTCCCCCCCTTTCATGTAAAGTGCTTTGAGTACCCAGAAAAGCGCTATATAAATGTAACAAATTATTATTATAAAACCTCTTTTTTATGGTGTCTAAATTGAGCTACTTTTCATGCTAAGTAAATTTTATGTTAGATAATACATTATATCTATATGACAGATCAAAGAATAAAAGCATGGTGTTTGTGTTTATAAAAGTCAAGTGTAGTGCATCTGTGGAAGAAGCCACATTACAGCACACTTCCGTCCAGACGAGTAAAAACTCCAACCTCAGAATGAGCCCAACAGATATTAAACCTGAGCATAGATGAAAGATTTTAATAGTAGTCTTGCCCTTGACACTTTTCACTCTACAGCTCTATTTCATAACGCAATATAACATGTTCTCAATGTTCTTCCTCACGCTGCTCTCCCCGGTGGAAAGCGTGTTGCCTTCTTAAGTGCCTTTCCGTTATTCTAAAAGCCCAAGTGTAAAATCGACCCTTCGATGGATGAGGGGACGAGTCAACAAAACAAGTGAACTCCGGTGAACATATTACCCATAAGGCATAGCATGCCATCACATTTCTCTCAAAAAACATAAAATTGACAGGAAAGCTGCTGGAAAGTGAAAATTAATTTGTTTAGTGTTGACAACTAAATATTAAGGCGTAAACTGCAGCTGGTTTTGTCTGATTCAAGTATGTTAGATTGTCATTATACAGTGTCATGATCAAAAAGTGACAAGTCTTTTGACATTTAAGCTTTGTATTGCCAGATCTCGAGGGTAAATGGATGACAAGCCTTTATATTTGAAATCAGACCGGTACAAGGCGTAATCTTAACCCTCAGGAGGAAAGTTGACTCTAAATGTATCATTGAGGTTGACCTGACGAGTGCAGACACTGTGACTTCTGCTGTGAGTTAGACCTGCTATTCAGGTGACCAATTTATCCTCGATCTTCCCGTTTGGCTGTTGTTTTCTGGTGATTTTCTGTAAGGGAGCTTACCATTACGACCTTCACTGTGCAAGAACAAAACATAAAGGAGGTTTCATCTATTTTGCAGCCGACACACTCATTTGTCTTTCGGGAATTATTAAACATCACTGAATTATCAGTACACATATGAGATCTCAACCTTGACATGCTTTAGCAAAAATGTTTCTCATTCATACAGTTGTGCTCTGCTTTCTGTCATTTCCCTTCTTGTCGCTGTTTCCAGTGAATTAATGACACATGCTCTGTCTGTGGAAAATGTCCATCGAAGGCCTTGTGGTTAAAAACTAATTAAGGTGTTCACAATCCCAATGGCATTGCAAGACTGTAAAGCAACCGTACAAAGTGCAATATACAGAACATATACTGTTTTAATGTCTCTAGAGACATATTATCACACAATTTTAATTTTTGTAATAAACTACTATATACTGTTTTGTATACCGTTTGGAGTCAATACGATTTTTTAAATACTTTTATTCAATAAGAATGTCTTAAAATAATTATAACAAAAAATTTATTTCAATAAAATCTATAACTGTTTTCAACATTGATAGTAATAATAATAAATGTTTCCTGAGCAGCAAATTAGCATATTATAGTGATTTCTGAAGGATCATGTGACACTGAAGACTGGAGTAATGGTTGCTGAAAATTCAGCTTTGTTGTCACAGGAATAAAGTAAATTTTAAAATATATTCAAAAAGATTTTAAAAAATTGTAATATTATTTCACAATATTACTGTTTTTACTGTGTTCTTGATTAAATATATTGCAGTCTCGGAAGGCACAGAGGTGTCTTTCAAAAAAAAAAAAAAAAAATCCTACTGACCCAAAACGTTTGAACTGTAGTGTATATAAAAAATGGGTTATACTTGTTTTATGGGCACATGACATTTTGTTGCAAAAAAAAAAAAAGATGGTTTAGTCAAAATATGACTATATTTCATCCAGACTCTCCATCTCTGAGAGGCTAAAAGTCCATAAGCTTAATTAAAACGAGAATCTTCATTAGGGCTGGGAACCGGCAGGCCTCGTGTGATCGGATTATGAGATTTGCTTAGGATTCACAAAATGAAACCAAATGTCTCGTTTGAACTCAGGAGGCTTGTTCTAGGGTCTCTGAAATATTTGATGGGAAAAACTGAAGCAGTTCATAAAAACGGTTCTCTGTGAAAACTGGAAGACAGACAGAGACCATCGGAAAATACAAAACAAACAAACATCAAGGCTCATTATAATAATGTATTGTGATGGTGGCATTATAATGCCACATGTCTGGGGTCTGCATCAGGATAAACAAAACAATTTTTGCACATCCATAACCAAAATGATCCTTAAGTTCATCATTAAGGGAATGACATTAACAAACACTCAAGTATGCTGAGAGATGAAATGTCTTCCAGCTGGTGGGTTCATTGTACAGATTCTGGATTATGACTTATGTTCACACAAGAGCTTAAATCATAATGAAGTCAGAATGAGATAATGTTTTCACACCATCATCATTTCAAGGAAACATCAACATGTGTATTGCCATTTAGCTGTTTGTTTTTAAAATAAATCAGTTCCTCAATGCATTTCTCGTTCCATATAACATACGTTAAAACAAAGCAAAAATAGATGGATATATATTTTAATGGAATTAGAAATGCCTTTACTTTGATTTTTTTTATTCTGATACTGTTAGCGCTGTGTAACATTTATAAAACAGCAAAAAATAAATGAACTAAGTTATTATGAAACAGCATCTTGATCAGTGTCCAGATCAGTGTGACAGATGTCCTGATGGTTCGAGTCTCAGCATGCAAAAAAACAAGGCAAAAAGAAAATACATCCCAGCTTTAGTCAGACATATCAAACCGGAATAGAAGGGGAGAAAAAAGTAACTGGTAGACAGAAGATTGAGGAAACTGTGAAGATGCAGCCATCTGCTTTCAGTTTAACATTCTGATTGGACGAGTCCATGGATGACAATTAGAATAAACAAGTGAAAAACGTTGAGTCAGTGATCCATGGTATCATCATCTTCATCACTGCTTTGAATAAAATCATCCTCAATGTTGTCTACAGATGGTCCATCTTCATCATCATCATCAGCCCCATGCTCTTCACCACCCAGCTCTGCTAACAGCTGCTCCGTATGCTCAAACATGGGTGCGTCCTCACAGTGCAGCTTCACATATAGCTGCAGATTAGAGAAAGAGAGTGAGAAAAAAACAACAGATCTTATGATTATTATCAGAGGAATAGTGGCAGTGTTTTTTCGGAGAGTAAAGAGAAATCTCAGCTTTGACTCTAGGCTTGGCATGTTTTGCAGTGTGCACAAGTTGCCACTAAATCAAAACTCTCTTCTCCTATATATTTCTCTTTTATCTAACTCCTCTTTCCTCCATCTTTCAAGGACTATCTCTCTTTCTCTCCTTCCATCTTTCTCCGAGAAGGTCCAGTGCCAGCGAAGTCAGCTGGCAAATTCCACAAATTAGTGACTCTGTTCCAAGCACAAACGAAGCGAGTTCTGCATCAGTGGGAAATTGTTCAGCAAGTGACTGAGTGCTTGCCAGGAGAGGAAGAGAATTCAATCCCCCCACTGTCTCAACTCTTATCACTGTAAAATATACCCTGAAAGAACATGATAAAAAAGCAATTCTCGATGTGACTGCAAAACAATATATCGCCCCACACTTTCTCCCTTTGCTTAATACAAGAACGCCGGCTGGGGATTTCATCCTGTTTCAGCAAGGGAATCAGTGCAATTAATGTCGGAATGTTTTACAGTTTCAGTGCAACTGCCAAATGTGAATAAAGGGATGCACATGGTTAATTAATGATCAATTGATTGTCATTTTAATCGATTAAGATTAAAAAGTCAGTTAATTTCAGCACAAATACATTCGGGTTCAAGCTGATGTAAAAATGAAGCAGGCTAAAATAACTAGAGTAGGGGAAAATGTTCGACAAATAAAGACTGCACTACCTGCAAACAAAGTGATAATGTATTAAATAACATGTCAACAAGAAACAAATGAAATTACACCATAATTAATGTAGCGCTATGTTATGCACTTTTTGTGTTACTAAATTAAAAGTGTTTTAAATGCAAATCACGACCAGTACAAGGTACAGAGAGATAAAGATAAATAATAATAATTAAATAAATAAACAAACAAAAAAGTTCTAAAATGAAAAACTTATCTATGCATACATTTTTAAGTCATCTAAATGCATTTATAAATAGTAACCATTATCAATTGATATTTAATTTTAATAAAAAACAATTATGAAAAATCCTAAAATATTACTTACATTATAAATATTACAAAGATTTAACAGTTTGCACATTGTGTATTATCTGACAAACTCAGTTTTCACCTTCCTTAAAAACAGCATATTAACGAAAAAAAAAAACTATTTTATGCATGTGATTACATTGATAGTAGTACAGAAATAAAAATAGTTATCAAATTAAAAAAGTAATTTAAAAAGTAATCTGCATGTCACTGTATTAATAGTAACATTTTTTCAGTTGAGTGTTAATTTTAATGAAAAACAATTATGCAAATTCCTACTTGAGTACTGATTGAACTGTATGCACATTGTGTAACTCAAAATTAAAAGAACTGTTTCAAATTTCACCTTCCACAAAAACAGCATATTAATGAAAAAAAAAAACAGTGTTTTCTATAGAATGCATGTGATTACTAGTAGTACAGAAATATAAATAATCGTAATAAATATAATAAAGTTATAAAATTAAAAAAGTAATCTGCATGTTACTGTATTAATAGTAATAATTTAATCAATTAAAAGTTAATTTGAATGAAAAACAATTATGAAAAGTCCTGAAGTATTACTGGAGTGAGTATTCAAATGACAGAAACCAGACATGAATAAAAAAACAGTCTTCATGTGATATAAATGTGGTTAATGATGGCAAAGCTAAAAAGAGCACAGACGTCAGACAGACTTGCACCCTGTGAAACAGCCACGCGGAGAGCATAAAAACTTCCTCTACTTTCAGAAACCATCATGTGAGAATGACTAATGCACACCATTTTTTCTAAAGGTCAATCCTTATGAGGTATTTTCAGTTCGTTTGGGGTACAGCCCTCTCTTCGGCGAACTGTAATCATGCAGACGCTACTCTAACAACCAGACTTTAATTAAGAAAGCACATTTCTTATTAATACTTGAAAGAGCAGTCATTTAAAAAGCTGGAGAAAGTGACCCCACAACTTGTCAACCTCTCCTTCGCTGTTCTTTCCTCTCTTTCCTTCTTTTTATTTAATGAGTTTTAGCACCACAGAACCTTATTTAACTCCCTCAGGAGCGAAACCACAGAGTCCTTCACACTCAGACTAACCAGGTCATCTCACACACACATACTGTCAGTGGGCAGCCCGTTGCTCCCTTATATCACCCTCAGAGCCGTGGGAACGGTCGCTAAGCAACAGCGAGTGGCGACAAGGCTCTCCGGGCCTCGTGGGATCTCATTTACGGACCGATCATAAGACCTCAGGAGAGTCTAAAACACCTACCTGCTCTACAGACCTGACATTCACACACACACACACACACACACACACACATAAACGTTAAAACCACTGGGCACACAGGTTTAGTTAGACCCATGAGGGCATTTTAACACAATGTTGATGTGTGTGTCCAGTACTGTAGGGCCTTTTCGCTGCCGGATATCAAGGTTAATTGTGATGATAAAGCAATGCTAAAACATTAAACTCACACTGGCTCACAGGACCGGAACATTTTAATGTCTTTTGAATGATTTGTTATGTACTGGTTAATGCATAACTGGATTGGATAGCTACATTGGATGGTCATTGCGAACGTTACTGTACATTTAATGCCAGGTTCAGCACTCAAATTAATAGACCAATTTGTACCAAAAGAACCAAGATTTCTTGGTAAATGTAACACGCCTGGTTTGGAGAATAAAAACACTCACTTTACAAATCAGCTCTTATATAAAGTATTTTAATAAAGAAGAACATTTTAAATGCTATTTTGTTAAGCGTATTCATTAGCTCACTTGCATTAATCACCTAAAAAGTGACTAAAACGTGTGAGTGCTTCAATGATGGGGTTTGGAGGAGAAAGAGAAAGAAAGAGACAGAAATCAAAACTAATTATTCATAAAAAATAACTGCAGTGCATTTAATTGTTGTATGTAATCATAAATGCAATGCAAATACACACACAGTATGTATATATATATATATATATATAAAATATATACATTTGTGATGGATGAAAGAATGTCAGACAGACAGACAGACAGACAGACAGACAGACAGACAGACAGATAGATAGATAGATAGATAGATAGATGGATAGATAGATGGATAGATAGATGGATAGATAGATGGATAGATAGATGGATAGATAGATGGATAGATGGATGGATAGATGGATGGATAGATGGATGGATAGATGGATGGATAGATGGATGGATAGATGGATAGATAGATGGATAGATAGATGGATAGATAGATGGATAGATAGATAGATAGATAGATAGATAGATAGATAGATAGATAGATAGATAGATGTAAAGTAGTGAAGAATTTCAAGCACATTCAGTCAATGATAGCTAGAATGACACAATGATGGATGGATGGAACAATAGATTGATAGCTAGAAAAATAGAATAATGATGGCTGAATGGATGGAACGATAGACAGACAGATGTGGAAAATGCAACAAAGGATTTAATAAACAGCCCTCAATCAAGATCTTTTGACAGAATTTCATTAAGTAAGATGACATACAGCATCTGCAAACATGGGAAAACCTGTCTCCTCTGATAGGAAAATGATTAAAATGCCTTAAAATTGAAATATTTGCCATATTTTGTGTAAATATATCTCTAAACTTAACACATAATCCTCCTGAGAGCAATACACCGAGATGATTTTCCGAAGGGATAGAAAAAGCACTGCATAAAGAGAATGACCCTGTACCACTCCACCCACCCCTTCTGCAAATAAATAAACGAATTGAGAAACACTTGTGCCACAGCTTCTGTGATTTGGATTCACAGATCTGAGTTGTGTTTATTTAATCAGTCTAGAGGACAGCGCTCCAGCTAATGTGTTACCTCAGCAACAGCCACCATCTGGAGGCCCACCCTGTAATTACTGAGACCTGATCTCCAGTCCCGATAAGAGTTACACTCCATCAGCCACTGATACACACACAGTGTCAAAAACACCTTCCACAAACCCACAGTTCACCCGTCACCCACTCAATCTCCTCATCTTTACATCCTCTAATAAGCTCTCAAACATGTACACAGTGGAAATGTTCCTCCTAGAGGAAGCTACTGCTGAATACTATCTTCCACTTTTTGCAAGCAATCCCTCCCTTATCCAAGACATCTACCTTCTCCACTGATGTATTTATATGTTTTGAAATGGCAGCTTTGCAGAGGAGCTTTGTCTGGGGGAAGAAGGTCTTTGCTGAAGAAAATTGGTTGGAGGTGGTGACATGTGTGTGTATGTGTGTTTGTTTGTGTGTAAAAGAGCAGAAAAGAGTCTGCAATCTTCTGCTATGGCCATCTTACTCGCTTGGGAACGAGAAAGAAAATGAATTTCACACACGCTTGTGCGACTGAAGACAATCCACATACCCATACACATACACAAACACATCTGTTTCTCTCTCATGGTGTGGATATTAAACTGAGCTAATGATTCTGAGAGACCCTAATCCTAAACCAAACCTGCACACAAACATTTTCGCATTTTTACATTTAAATAGATACTTAGTGCATTTATTAAGGATGTTATTTTCCTTCGCCATTATCTGGTTCTCACAATTCAGAAAAAAACAACAACTGACACACACATTTAATTGGCTATCTAGATGAGGTTTATTTTTATCTATATACTGTTATTATCTATTTATCTATACATTGATATGTTGTTATATTTATTCTTAATAAAATAATATTGTATTATTATTATTATTATTGTTATTAACAATAATAATTTGATTAAATAATAAAATTTAATTTTTGTATTTTATTTCGTTTAATTATATAAATCATTTCACACATATATATACACACACACATAAATGTGAACTAGCATTGACTGGTCCTCACAAGTCAGACTAAAAGGACATTATTATTATCATACATATATTTTTTAATAATATATATATATATATATATATATATATATAGTATGTTATTAAAATAGAAATATTATCTTTCACCTGGATCTAGAATTCTTAATTTAAGTAAATTACACACAACAATATTTTTTGTATATACATCCATCCATTTTTAAACTTGGGTAAGACTGCAGAGATATTTATTTGCAATATTTAAATTTGTATTTTATAAAAATTAGGCTTTATTTAGATAAAATTAATCCCAGGATATCACAAACTCTTTCAATCAGACTTAAGTATCTAAGTGTGACTTCTCTACTTCCAAATGCAAAGCAGAAGTTTCCTGGTCCCAGAGTGTGTGTGTCAGGAATAGGCATTTGTGTTGAAAGCAATGAATGTGATCACGTTCGTGCCTGTCCTTCCCTCTTTCTCTGCCTTCTTTCATCATTCGGATTACTATCAAGGACTCCTCCTACTGTCCTTAAATCACTCTCTTCAGGCCGTATCTCTCACTCTTGTTCTGTGTCTCTCTTCTCTGATGAACTGCTGGGCTGGACCGACTTCTGATCCACAACTGACCTTACTGTCCAGCTGACAGATAGTCATTTATATCTGCACAGGTTACACACACACACACACACACACTCTTTCCTTTCCACTTTCCTTCCTGCACTGCTAAAATACAATGTGACGGCTAAAGACATTTTACCTGAGTTGTGATTTTTGCAGAATTTTATTTTGTTTTGTATTCACATGAATCATCTGAACAAACAAATTCACTAGAATGAGTCATTTCAAACAGCATTCGAGTATGGGCTGTGAAGGACTATTTCATTTCTTGGTTCTACCTCTAACAAGACATCTTCCTGATGAATGAACATTGAACTGAATCATACATAGTGTCAAAAAAGGTCAGCTTTCAAACACTTCTGTGCATCAAAGCAAGAAAACGCAAGTGCCATAAAAGGTGTCAGGCAGAGTGATACCAAAGGATATAGTTTTAGTGTAATTCTATAGACGAATAAGTGACTCCAATCCTGTGTGCTCATGTCTACCAGAAGTGATTTCTCTAAGAGCACAGTGATAGCACCTTCCTATATCTCAAGAGATGAGAATGGCTCTTAATACATCAAACTACAGACCTGAGCTAAAAGAACAAACAAACATAATGCAGTCAACAAAAGATGCTCTGCAGCTCTCACTCAACAAGCAAACAGACCGGAAGGGTTCTCTAGAGTACATTTATAAAGCATCATTCTACTCTAAAAGTCACTGTGAATTCAAATATTGCACACCATATAAGAAAGATTTTTGAAACTACATGAGATAAAAGTTAAAAACCATAATGCAGTACATTATACTAGAGAGATTTTCATTATTTTTGTGCACTTTTTCCATTTATAATTACACTTAAAACTGGAAGCGATAAGAGAGAATGGGATTTGTAAATGTTGCAAGCCAGAGTCGAACTTGAGTACCCTACATGATCACCGTAGCTCAATATGTCTAAGCACATGGGCTCTGATGATTACACAATGTTTAAACCTGAGGAAAAGAAAACTGGTAACAACAAATGTCTACAATTGCTATGCTAAAAAAACACAGTAAATAAAGAAGATTTGCACATCTTTTCTCAGCTGTTGTATGCTGACCCTTGTTTGCTAGTGGTTTAAAATCCCACCTGCTTTCTAAACCTTGACAGATAAAAGACCAAATTGGACTGGAGGGTTTTTGAAAAATGATCTTGAATCTAGTGAATTGAAGAGGTCAAGACTGCTGGAGAAAAACACACCGACAATGATACACATACACGTACATTCACAATGACAGTGACTAGATTGAGGGACGTTACTGATATTCTTGTTTGATCTAAGTTTTTCTACTGCTGGTTGTTATATGCATAAATATTATCAATCAATATCAGAGATTTTTCCACTTATTGGTATCAGACAATCTGATATACTGGTCAATATTGAATTGTTATGTGTTTAGATGACCACTTCCTTTATTTGATACTCATTTAAAATCAAACTTTAAAAACACTAAGGATTTAATACCACTATTAAATGGAATCTTTTGCCACTCTTAAAATTATCAATTATTATCAATTTTATTAAACCGTACATTACAATGCTAAATTCACTAGAATTTAAAACCTCTGATTTCACTTTTTACATTTTAGATTTTTGTATATTTTAGTTTTGGGTGTTTTATTTTTTATTCAGACAAAATACTGAATTTACAAGTACTAATAAACAGCCAATATGCTAGTAATATGCATGCTAATAAGTAACTAGTTAATAGCGAGAATTGGTCCCTATACTAAAGTGTTACCATCAAATCCTTACTGAAAAATGACAAATGTCTGATTATTTGTCCTGAGGCTTTGCCCTCTGTGTCACACCACCACACTGACTGTTAAAAACACAGAGAGAGGCACTAATCGTGGCACTCACTAGAATATTTTTATCCTGAGATTTGACCCCTGCAGTGTAAAAGCCATCAACAATGTGCGACACCTAATAGCTGGTTTTGAGCTATAACATACAAATCAAAAATGTATGATTCACATCGCCTGTTCTCTATCTCAATAGAGTGTGTGAGAGGCAGCTGTGGGTTAAGATGTGTTCAAATCTACTGCACTCAATGAAATAATACAAAACATCTACAGCACCAACACAGCTGTCGTACATATAAATAAAGGGTTGAGTAAAATACACGTGTGGAAATGCATACAAATATACATAAAACAGTTAAAATCACAGAGAAAATCTGCACCGGGCAAGTCTAAAAACACTCTTGCATCTCTTCCAGGAAATGTTAAATTCACTCAGATACACTGGAAGAAAACAGCAGACCTGAAACATAATTTGTTTAATTGGAATGTGAAAAGAGCGTGAAGACAGTTGTGCAAATTAACAAACACATTGTTTAACTGCGCATATTAGATCCTCGAGGTCACACAAAGGTGTGTGTTCAAGTGAATGTGCTTTTCGAATCTTATGCCTGAGGCGATTTCTAGAGCTGCCATGGTAAATTACAGACAGAGCAATGAGACGCTCAAAACTGGTCATTTTGCACCCATGGCTGAGCGAGACGCTTCACTAACGCTGCAGTAACATTGTGACACACAAGATCTATATTACCACACAGAACAAAAGCTGATAAAATGCCTTCTGAATTTTTCTTTCTTCAATTTCCCCTGAAGGATCGATAAAGTGTGACTGTCTATTCAT
The DNA here is from genome assembly GCF_012432095.1 of Onychostoma macrolepis. Classification (NCBI taxonomy): domain Eukaryota; kingdom Metazoa; phylum Chordata; class Actinopteri; order Cypriniformes; family Cyprinidae; genus Onychostoma; species Onychostoma macrolepis. Next base: position 15,446,992 of record NC_081170.1, on the reverse strand, counting down.
GAAGCACGAGGCTGGAGCATATATGCATCATAGCATCAGCATGATAAATCATTATATGGAAGATTATTAATGGCTGAAAATATAATCATGCACTCAGAGCTCAATCAATACTGTACAGATCAATACAGGACAAAGGATGAAGGTAATGAAGAATAAAAAGAGATGTACTGAGGGATGAAGAGAGGAAGAATGACCTGATGGGGATAAATAAGAGGTAGCGACATATGAAAAGGAGGAGAAAAATACTGAAGAATACAAAATATTTAAGTACTGTGGAAGAAACAGGCTAACTCATTGAAATCCACGATGATTAATCACAAAAATGATTAATCACAAAAAATATATTTTATATTTTGTATGTTTTGAATTTGACTTTCACAGTTGACATTTTGTATTTTTCTTTTGCCTTTTTCGTTCCATGATCCTTTTTTAAAAAAAAATTTAAAAGCTTCTTCTAAGGTCATGTGACTCTTGATTAATTACCTGTGAGTATAAAGGAGCGTTTGAAATAAATTTTTTGTTGTTTGACAAAGAGCCTGTTAGCACAAAACGTTACCTTGTGTGAAGTACAGGAATAAATCATTTTGCATTTTTGGAGCCTATGGTGTGCAGACTTTTTTTTTTTTTTTTTAAATGTTTTCTTCTAATTTTGAGCATTTTGTGCTGTTGATGTACATGCATTGGTCCCGTCTTTGCTAAGTGATCAGATCACTAAATCACATTTGTAGGTAATCAGAAACACATTATGGCCAAATATGCATTTGTAACTGCCAATGTAAATCAAACCATGAAAACCATAAAATACACACTAATGTTCTTAAGTTTCGGCTCAGCATTTATTGGGTCAAAAATACCATAAAGAAGTAATATTGTGAAATATTATTGCATTATTATTGTAAAAAATGTGCTTTATTCCTGTAAGAAATCATTCTATTTCTTATTATTATCAATGTTGAAAACTGACTTGCTGATTAATATTTTAGTGGAAATTCTGATACTTGTTTTTTAGGATTCTTTGATCAAGAGAAGGCTGAAAAGAACAGCTTTTTTTTTTTTTTTAACAGCACATTTATATTTGAAATATGAACATTTGTAAAAATGTAAATGCATACTAGCCAATTTGAAGCACCTTTGCTGAATTAATTTCTTTTTTAATCTTTTAACTTTTTAACAGTATAAATAAAATAAAACACTAAAGTGGAATTTTTAAAGCAAAATTCTTGAGTCAGATTATTTCAATGAATTAGATGATCAAAATCAAAATGATTTGTTATCCTGAGATCAACTTCCTGACTGACTTAATGATCTGAAAAATGGAAAAATATCTAATAAATTTTGGTCTGTTCCTCACAAAAAGCTATTTATGATTTGAGAGGACTTAAAATATGGACCACTTTTTTCATACCTTTATAGTTCTTACTTTTTTAAAGCTGGAAAGATTCATTCATTGTATTAGCATAGAAAAACTGCAGGATATTATTCAAAATGTTTTGTGTTCCATGGAAAGACAAAAAATCATGAAGGCATGGACCAACACGAGGGAGATGAAAAAATCAAAAAAGCAAAAAATCTCGACTGACCACTTCTGATCAAATCGGAGAAACGGATGTTAATTGCAGGTAAAAACAGGGCCACAGAGACAAAAAGTACCGAGAAAGAGAGGAAGAAAAAAAAAAAAGAGTTAGCCAGGAATAGAGGGAGTAAAGAGAGGTAGTGAGGAATGGCACGAGAGAAAGAACGAGAAAAGAGAGGTAGTGAGGTATGGAGAGGGAGGAGAGGTGGCTATTGAGGGATGGACGTGTAAAGAGCAGGACATTGAGCAGAAGGCAGAAAATCAATGGTGAATAGCAGCTAAAGTGGAATCTGAACTCTGCCTGAAGTCATAGACTGTAACAGAGGAACGAGCGTAAGGAGAGTAAGGAAGCGAGAGAAGGACGGGATGAAGGTAGAAAAAGGCAATATGAGCGCAGACACGGAAAACAAATCCACAGCAGGCAGAGTAGCCACAAGCTAATTAAAATCAGAGGAGCAGGGGAAATCAATCGATTCAGGAGAAAAATCGAGGCTGTAATCAAGAGATTAGCTCAGAAGCCATCAATTTCTAAACAACTTGCTAATGATCACTAAAGCAGAGGCATGAAACTGAAGATTTAAAAATATATGGAAATACTTTTGAAGCTCCAACCCTCAGCAGCTGGGCAACAGCTAACAATGTAATTATATATTTCAAAGTCTCCATTTGAGACATCTGCGTGTATGTATGCATGTATTAAAGCACATTTTTTGACATTTTGACTTTCTCCTATAAAACACAGAAGATAATTTTAAGATGTTTAAAGTACTTTTGTCCATTCAATGTAAGTTAATGTTCAAATTAACATTGAACCAACATTGTATGGACCAAAAATCCAGATCCATTTTTTAAAATACCTTTTTTGTATTTCTGTTTTATAGGTTAAAAGGAATAGTTTACTCAATAATGAAAATGTACTCACCCTCAGGCCATCCAAGATGTACTGTAGATGAGTTTGTTTCTTCTTTAGAACACATTTGGAGAAATTTCATCACCTCACCTGCTCACCAATGGATCCTCTGCAGTGAATGGGTGCCGTCAGAATAAAAGTTCAATCAGCTGATAAAAACATCACAGTAATCCACACGATTGCATGCTTGTAATAGAACAAATAAATCATTAAGGCGTTCTAAATTTAAACCATCACTTCTGGCCAAAATTCCATAATCCATAGTCCATAATCTACAATAACACTTCACCCGGGAAAAAAGTCCATCCCTCTCACATCAAAATCCACTGACATATTGGTTAAGAACTGTTTTTGCTTATAAACCATGCTTGATCTATGCATACTGATTCAGAAGAGACAATTTTTTTCACTGGATTAAGCAATGTTATAGATAGAGGACTTGGAAGCAATGGTTTGAAGTTAAAAACATCTTACTGATGGATTTGTTTCATACAAGCAAAGAGCTTTTCACTTAACAGGACATCAATTGATAAACTGGAGTCATGTGGATTGCTTGTGGATTATTGTGATGTTTTATCAGCTGTTTGGACTCTCATTCCGACGGCACCCATTCACTGCAGAGGATGCACTGTAGAGCAAATGATGTAATGCTACATTTTACCAAGTTGGTTTCTGATAAAGAAAAACTCATCTACATCTTGGAAGGCCTGAGTGAGTAAATTTTCAGGAAATTTTTAACTATTCCCATTTACAGAGAAATAGTGCTGAAAATAAGACTCTTTATGATGCTACTGAAATATACTCTTCTCAAAAGGCCAAAAAATGTACATGATCATCAGATTTAATAACAGTTTAGGTGATACTATTACTAAAGGTTGAAAGGTTTTCACTTTTAATGCCAAGCAATAAGCTAGCAACTCATTCATAACTGGCAGTATATTTCACAGTGCAGAGAGATGACCTTCTAAAAGGCTAATTAATAAATAATTACTGTTTGCTTTATTATGGCCATATTAATGACACAGCTAACAAAAGCTTAGCGAATATGGGGCACTGATTAAAGAGCAGATGAATAATTGAGACGTTAGCGAACGTAATTAAATATTCACAAGTCTGAACCAAAGCCAAGAGCGTGACTTTCAGGTCTTATTTACATATTTTGTGCTCATGAGCTAATTTTTACTCTCAATTTTTTTGTAAATTTACAAAGCAGCACAAACAGAGATTCCTCTTCAAGAATTTAAACAGTAGACAAACTCCAAAGACCTTATGAAGTCTTTCAAGATTATGCAGATGCAGAGATACTCTTAAATGACTCTCAAATAAGAAAATAGGTTCATTATTTATTGCATAATTATATTTTTACTTCCAAATTTTGATTAAAACATGAAAAAAACAAACAAACAATTATAATAAAAAAATTATATATATAAAAATGATATATTAAATATTATATATACCTATTAACTCAATCCGAGCAGCTGAGTCCTTAGCCATCTTCAAGAAACGGCTAAAAACACATCTCTTCCATCTTTATTTGACCCTCTAACTCTAGCACTCTCTGTTCTAATTCTATTTTATCTATCTGTCTTCTTTGTATCCATTTGACCCTCTAACACTAGAATTTGGTCCCATTCTTGCCTGATATAGGTTTCCAGCTACTGAAGATTTTGTGGTCGTCTTTGACGTATTTTTCGTTTAATGATGCGCCAAATGTTCTCTATAAGTGAAAGATCTGGACTGCAGGCAGGCCAATTCAGCACCCAGACTCTATAGGTTTCCAGCTACTGAAGAATTTGTGGTCGTCTTTGACGTATTTTTCGTTTAATGATGCGCCATATGTTCTCTATAGGTGAAAGATCTGGACTGCAAGCAGGCCAATTCAGCACCCAGACTCTTCTACTACGAAGTCATGTTGTTGTAATAGCTGCAGTATGTGGTTTTGCATTGTTCTGCTGAAATACAAAAGGCCTTCCCTGAAATAGACGTCATCTGGAGGGGAGCATATGTTGCTCTAAAACCTTTATATACCTTTCCTTTCAGCATTCATAGTGCCTTCCAAAACATGCAAGCTGCCCATACCATATGTACTTATGCACCCCCATACCATCATAGATGCTGGCTTTTGAACTGAACGCTGATAACACGCTGGAAGGTCTCCCTCCTCTTTTGCCCGAAGGACACGGCGTTTCCAACAAGAATGTCAAATTTGGACTCGTCTGACCATAGATCACTTTTTTACTTTGAAACAGTTCACTTTAAATGAGCCTTGGCCCACAGGACACAACAGTGCTTCAGGACCATGTTCACATATGGCTTCCTTTTTGCATGATAGAGCTTTATTTGGCATCTGCAGATAGCACGGCGGATTGTGTTTACCGACAGTGGTTTCTAGAAGTATTCCTGGGCCCATTTAGTAATGTCAATGACAGAATCATGCCGATGAGTGATGCAGTGACGTCTGAGGGCCCGAAGACCACAGGTATCCAACAAAGGTCTTCGGCCTTGTCCCGTATGCACAGAGATTTTTCCAGTTTCTCTGAATCTTTTGATGATGTTATGCACTGTAGATGATGAGATTTGCAAAGCCTTTGCAATTTGACGTTGAGGAACGTTGTTTTTAAAGTATTCCACAATCTTTTAACGCACTCTTTCACAGATTGGAGAGCCTCTGCCCATCTTTACTTCTGAGACTCTGCCTCTCTAAGACATCTCTTCTATAGCTAATCATGTTACAGACCTGATGTCAATTAACTTAATTAGTTGTTAGATGTTCTCCAAGCTGAATCATTTCAAAATTTTGTTGCCCCCCGTGCCAACTTTTTTCAGACCTGTAGCAGGCATCAAATTTGAAATGAGCTCATTTAGTGGATAAAAGTGTAACATTTCTCTGTTTAAACATTTGTTATGTTCTATTGTGAATAAAATATTGGCTCATGTGATTTGAAAGCTTTTTAGTTTTCATTTTATTCAAATTTAAAACACGCCCCAACATTTCCGGAATTTGGATTGTACTTGTTTTCTTAAAAAAAAAAAAAAAAAAAAGCTTAGGCTAACCGAGACTTGTCATTGCACCTGCATATTGTTGCTCTTTTGTTGGTTTTGATTGCTTCTATTGTCCTCATTTGTAAGTCACTTTGGATAAAAGCGTCTGCTAAATTATATTATTACATGCATACATACTTATATTTATATACATACATACATATACATACACATATTATATATATATACACATATATACACACACACACACACATATATATATATATATATATATATATATATATATATATATATATATATATATATATATATATATATATATATATAAAATTATTACGATTCAATTATATTTTATCCGTTGGGTCAGTTATTTTTTATACAATTTTTTTAAAGGTTCCTTATCCATTTGCAACTGTAACTTTTACTTTTATTAGTGAGGTTAAAAACAAAGACAGTGCTGGGTGCTGAGACAGGGTTTAGAGTTTGTATTACGTCTCGTCTGGCTGTTTTAATTTTGAAGTTAGTGACGTATTGTCAAGTATGGTGACCCATACTCGAAATTAGTGCACACACAGCAGTGATCAGTGAACAAATGCACACACACAGTGAACACACACTGAAATCTCAAAATTTAAATGAATATTGCTCCAGCGCCCGGGGAGCAATTAGGGGTTCGGTGCCTTGCTCAAGGTATCGAAGGTGGAGAGAGTGCTGTTCATTCACAATCCCCATCTTCAATTCCTGCCGGCGTGAGAATCGAACCGGAACCTTCAGGTTACAAGCCCGACTCCCTAACCATTAGGCCACGACTACCCCCGATTTAAAGGTATATGTGAGACAACAGGTGTGCATCCATGGTCTTTCCCAAAATTTAAATGACTAGAAACGAGAAGGAAACAAGAGGCTGCAAGGTGAAGCAGAGGAAATGAAGGATGAATGACGACGGATCCATCAGAGAACGAGCGAGACATAGAGAGAGAAAAGCAATGGAAGAGGAACAAAAGAAACTACATGCAGTGACCAAAGGTTTCCTCAGAGAGAACCAAAGTGCAGTAACAGCGAAAAGCCTGCGAAAGAGATGGAAATGGGGAGGAGGAAGAGAAAGAAGAAAGGACAGGGGTTGGTAAAAAAAAAAAAAAAAAAAAAAAAAAGAGCTATAGTTATTATGATACCTCAACCTGCAAGCTATTCCCGCTCTCGTTTTCTTTCAAACTTGCCTTTCATTTTCCATTTCTATAGCACTCGGACACCAGCAGAGTTTGAGAAATTTCACAGTAGAAAAAGAGCTGACGGCATGCTGAGAGAGCCATGACAGATGGAAAAAATGAGAAGGGACCAAGGGAGGAGTGGAGAAATCAGCCAGGTAGAAAATGTGTGTGTGTGTGTGCACTGTATGTGGGGGAGAATGAAAACTACGCCAAGATGAAATCAGATGGCCTCATCATTTCCAAAAGAACAGTGCGTGTATGTGTGTGAGCTGTACCTTTTTGGCCTTGCTAAGGTACGTCCAAGCTGATTTTCTGAAGTTCACACCGTTGTTTGTCAAGTCTTGTTTGTCCAGCTGCAAATAAAACAGCCATCCCAACAGATACCACACCTGAAACAGGAAGAGGAGAAAATACATATACATAAATAAACTGAACAAAATTATAAACGCAACACTTTTGTTTTTTCCCCCATTTTTCATGAGCTGAACTCAAAGATCTAAGACTTTTTCTATGTACACAAAAGGCCTATTTCTCTCAAATATTGTTCACAAATCTGTCTAAATCTGTGTTAGTGAGCACTTCTCCTTTGCCGAGATAATCCATCCACCTCACAGGTGTGGCATATCAAGATGCTGATTAGACAGCATGATTATTGCACAGGTGTGCCTTAGGCTGGCCACAATAAAAGGCCACTCTAAAATGTGCAGTTTTACTGTATTGGGGGGGTCCGAAAACAGAATCTGGTGTGACCACCATTTGCCTCACGCAGTGCAACACATCTCCTTCGCATAGAGTTGATCAGGTTGTTGATTATGGCCTGTGGAATGTTGGTCCACTCCTCTTCAATGGCTGTGCGAAGTTTCTGGATATTTATCACACAGCACAATGCCACAGATATCGCAAGTTTTGAGGGAGCGTGCAATTGGCATGCTGACTGCAGGAATGTCCACCAGAGCTGTTGCCCGTGAATTGAATGTTCATTTCTCTACCATAAGCCAAAGGCGTTTCAGAGAATTTGGCAGTACATCCAACCGGCCTCACAACCGCAGACCACGTGTAACCACACCAGCCCAGGACCTCCACATCCAGCATCCTCACCTCCAAGATTGTCTGAGACCAGCCACCCAGACAGCTGCTGCAACAATCGGTTTGCATAACCAAGAATTTCAGCACAAACTGTCAGAAACCGTCTCAGGGAAGCTCATCTGCATGCTCGTCGTCCTCATCGGGGTCTCGACCTGACTGCAGTTCGTCGTCGGAACCGGCATGAGTGTGCAAATGCTCACATTCGATGGCGTCTGGCACTTTGGAGAGGTGTTCTCTTCACGGATGAATCCCGGTTTTCACTGTACAGAGCAGATGGCAGACAGCGTGTATGGCGTCGTGTGGGTGAGCGGTTTGCTGATGTCAACGTTGTGGATCGAGTGGCCCATGGTGGCGGTGGGGTTATGGTATGGGCAGGCGTATGTTATGGACAACGAACACAGGAGCATTTTATTGATGGCATTTTGAATGCACAGAGATACCGTGACGAGATCCTGAGGCCCATTGTTGTGCCATTCATCCACGACCATCACCTCATGTTGCAGCATGATAATGCACAGCCCCATGTTGCAAAGATCTGTACATAATTCCTGGAAGCTGAAATCATCCCAGTTCTTGCATGGCCAGTATACTCACCGAACATGTCACCCACTGAGCATGTTTGGGATGCTCTGGATCGGCGTATACGACAGTGCGTTCCAGTTCCTGCCAATATCCAGAAACTTCGCACAGCCATTGAAGAGGAGTGGACCAACATTCCACAGGCCATAATCAACAACCTGATCAACTCTATGTGAAGGAGATGTGTTGCACTGCGTGAGGCAAATGGTGGTCACACCAGATACTGACTGGTTTTCGGACCCCCCCGGACCCTCCCAATACAGTAAAACTGCACATTTTAGAGTGGCCTTTTATTGTGGCCAGCCTAAGGCATACCTGTGCAATAATCATGCCATCTAATCAACATCTTGATATGCCACACCTGTGAGGTGGATGGAGTAACTCGGCAAAGGAGAAATGCTCACTAACACAGATTTAGACAGATTTGTGAAGAGAAATAGGCCTTTTGTGTACATAGAAGATGTGTCTGTGGGTTTACTAACTAACAATTTTTTTTATAACAATTTTTTCCACTATATACAAATTTTCGGATTATTAAAACCTTTTTTCTGGCTGGTTTATTAAAATGGGAATAATGTGCAACAGACTTTAGAATGGGTTATACATTAGTATGACAATTTATTTATTTATTTATATTTTCATTTGAAATGTAAATCATTCCCATATTCCCCACTGAGTCCAAATGTGCAGTGTTGGAGTTACTCCAGGATCAGCGTTTGGAAACACTGGCCTATAGGATGAATTATGTAAAATCTGGCACAGCTTACTCCGCTCTCACCTTCAGTACATACATAAAAGTAGGCAGAGACAGACAGTCAGCCACTTGTAATTAACAAAACAAACCTAAAGCACTTCCTGTGCACTCTGTCAGCATTATAAATATTTGATTTCAGGCAGGATTAAAATAACCTTATTTTGCAGCAAACAGAGAGGGAGAAACAAACAATCGGGCAGCTTTGTTTGTACCCTGAAAAATGAGAAGTCAGACGCAAATGGGCTGTGGGGAAGGGTGTGTGTGTGCATGTTTTTGTTGTGCTGTGTTGAAGTGCTCTTCACTTTATCACCTACTATTACACTCTATACCCTCCTCTGATGTCTCAATAACACACCACAGAGAGTTCAAACATCTCTCACTCCCACTCTCTCTGTCTCTTTCTCTTTCACACTCTCTGATTCTCCTGAGCCGAATGTTCAGAACACTCTGTAAGCACTCTCAATCTGTCAGATATCTATTAGAAAGAAAGAGAGAGAGAGTGTGTGTGTGTGTGTGTGTGTGTGTGTGTGTTTGTGAGGGACTAGACTCATTGCGTAGACTAAGAATGGGAATCAAAGGAATTTAATGGTCCAGTTCTGATCCCGACATAAAGGACTTTTTTAAATGGCTAGTAGAACCGGTGATAAAAAAAATCTAAATAAAACTAAATAAAATTAAATTAAATATTTTAAAATCATAAGTTTCATATTCATTTTTTAAGTTTTGCTCATTAATTATGCATCGACTCTCAGGATGTTGTTTGTACTGTACAAGTTATTTTAAACAAGTCTGAAGAAAAGATCAGAATGCCCTCTAGTTTAATAATGCTTTATGTGCTTTTGATGGTTTTTAAAACCATCATTTATGTAACATTATGGTGTTGGAAAAAGATGTGCTGTGTGTATGTGTGTGCTTGAATACATAGTTTATGAGGATGTGTATAATTACAATATAAACATGGTTTATGAGGATACTTCCTTCGTCCTCACAAACCAAATGTCCAAAAAAAAAAAAAAAAGTGCTTTTTTGAAATTCAATATACAAAATTGTAGTAGTTTCTACAATATAAAAACCATTAAGTATATGGAGAGTCCCTGTAAACCACATAATACAAGTGTGTGTGTGTGTGCACGCGTGTATGTGTGCGTGCATGTGCTGGTCTGTCAAAATACGATGTCTCAGTATCTCAGTTTCAGCACTGTGTAATTTCCATAGCTAATAATGTAAAGTGAAGACCAAAGCACTTTCACACAAACAAACTACTGTTTCAGCAGGATACAGTGCTATATATTATTAATCCAGCTGTCTGAGACAGCGAGCAATGCATCAAATGCTGGTGTCAAACATCCTACCAGGTAGAGCTGGTAAAACAGGCCTGATAATACACAACTACAACAAACAGAAACAAACACCTTATATGTTATAAGTAAGTCATTTATTGTTTTTTTAACATTGAATCATCTCAATCTAGTATGATTTATTTAGATTAATCCAACAACTCTTTACAACTGGCTAACTTGAGAAATGAGTAAAAACACTTCTACCATTTAAAAAAGATGATAAAAAAACTTAACACACACCTCCACAACCTCGTCATCCTCCTCCAGAAGATCCTCTAACACCTCTGTGGCCATCTGGAAAAAGAAAACAGCTCTTCATTTATTGAAATACGACATGTAACTCAAAAGTTAATTGATTTTTAAGTCCAAACTGCTCAAAAGTTATTTTTGCATGAAAAGAAACTGCATTGTGACATTTAGATGTCATTAAGCACACCGTCTAGCATTTTCCATCATTTTTAATGGTGATTTTTATTAAATCAGCATAAATTATACATAATGGTCACATTTTGTTAAACTGCCTTAAAAATCTTTTTTTTTTTTGCATTATGGTAACGAGAATTGTGTGTCACAGAGCAAAAATGATAATGGTCCTAAAAATAGGCTTAAAGAATGCAATTGCTTTATTTTGGGGGAATCTCGCAGTAGGTTTTTTGTGGTTTACCAATAATCTAAATCATAGTCAAGTGTAATAACTGGATCAGTGAAGTCTGTTTATGTTTGGCTTATGGTCAACAGCACTCTTTTTGCTGAACTTTAATTAAGTGTTAACTGCGCTCTGCTAGCCGGTTCTCAAGGGAGAGAAAAGTGCTTATAATTTAATGATTTTTTTACTGCTTTATCACCTCAGTTCTTAAGTTAATTTGTTAAACACCATCTTTATCTCTCCTTTGAGAGCCTGAGATCTTCATTTCCCTGATCGGTGTTATTGATCTATCCGCTGTCAGCCTCTGCCTATCAGCTTAACCCATTCACCCAGAGTGTGTTTTAATTAAGCGTCATCAATACATCAGATAAAGAGCTGATAGACAAGGTCAGTTAAAGTCAAATATTGGCCAATTAAGACACTTCATCTCAAAGTCCTTGAGCTTCAAATCAAATACAGATGAGAGCTGTGTTCAACTGCAAAGCGCTTATGAATCGTGACCATACAATGTGACCCAAGCTAATACTCAACTCTGTGCTGTGCATAGATTTTCTGATTCACAATAGCAAGTGCAGATTTCTCCTCCATAAAAACATTCAGATCTGCTACAGAGTGCGATTTTTAGACTTCTCAACTTTTAAAACGGACTAAAGCTCCTTGTAAGTTTCTCCTGATCGATATACTGAGACAGGCTCTCTTGTTATTCCCTCAGGAGGGTCACGGCTTTGGCCGGGGGCCACGGTGACCCCTAAAGCCTCTTTGAACTCAGATGTCAGCCACTCTCAGCATCCCGCTTTCCTCTAGTCCCGTCACACTCATGCCATCCATTTCAACCAGGGCCACAGAGTCAAGATCAAGCTCTCGTGTATGTATGTGCTGAAAGGGAGGTGGAAAAAGAGAGAAAGAGAAAGTAAAGCAGGAGAAAAGTGAGGACGGATAGAGCACATCGCTCGATGGATACGTAATTTAAGGGACTGACCAACCAATTTACGATCCTGCAAGGTCATAAAATTCAGCCTGGACTTAATAATAGCACATTTAATGTGACACCTCTGACAATTCCAATCTAGCACAACCACACTCGCCCGCCTATCTGTATCTGCTTTTGTGTGTGCGTACGAGCGACTGTGCATGGCAGAAAGACGGACTGCGTGCAGGAGAATTTATACTCCTAGCCAGGCTGTGTGAACGCAGAATACACACATACTCGCTTTCGCACCCGAATTTTATAGTCACACCGTTTATCAAAGGCAACATGGCTGCCACTGGGAACTAAAAACTTCACTTATATTTAGCCTTTTGGAATGAGGAGGAGCTGAGATAATTACTTTAGGGATTGATGCTCGTGTTCGCTCTCTCTCCTTAGCCGCATATCACTCCCTGATGCTGGCCCGAAGCTCTCAGCAACAGATAAAAGGGACGGATAAAGTCAAATGCTCGGCCCGGAGGAAAACTGCTATGGGGTATGTGGGATTCTCCATTTAAGAAGTTCAAATTGAATGCATAAATCTGCTTGAATGTTTCTTAGATACATACACGATTACGGACGGCTGACAGCAGTTGGCGGACCAGGAGTTGGTAACGCGCCCGAGCCCCTGCGGAGGTGTACAGCCGCTGGCAGTGTCTACGTCAACTCGGTCTATCTGATGAAGATGCTCGAGAGAGTTTTAAAAGAAAATGAATGTCTGAGAAATAATACCTTTTGATTACATCTACATAATGTGCAAAGCTTTAAAGGGACTCAAAGAAAGAGATTTGCTTGCATACAGCGAAAGGGAATGGAGACTAAGTATTGGCAACAAGGACTATAAAAGTGCTTCAAATGACTCTAAGGTATATTCCACATCTTCTGAAACCATATAATAGTTTTGATAACTTTTAAAAATGCTGGGCTGGTTATGGATTTCCTGCTTTGACACGATTCAGATCTAATTCCAATTCATTTTGCTACATGTAAGTCAACCACCAATTCTGTATTATAACTTACTGGAAGTGATGATAACTTAATGGTGATTCACAGGATTTATCAGACTAATTCAAAGTCTTGATTTAGTTTTGTTTGGACTTACTCAAAGGATGGGTTCAAAAGAGTCCTTTATTTATAAATCAGACTATGGGTGCTTCTAAAATGGAAGGATGCACCCTTGTAAGGGTATCTATATCTAGGCTGCCACATCATAAAGCTCCAATGAAGGACGTCTCAATTGAAGGACGTCTCAATGAAGGATCCTTAGTAGGCAATCTTTGTATCCTTCGCGCTCTTCAAATCCCCAATTCCCAAAAAATTTGTAAGCTGAAAATAAATCGACACTTAACTTGTTCAATTTCGTTAAATATCTTTGAGGTGTAAGTTTTCTTGTGTTCGGTTGTAAATGAATCACATAATGCTAAACTGTGCATAATGTAAGCCACTGGAGACCAAAGACAGTTATCTTTACCTGCACTGCATTAATAGAAAGTAAGTTAATATAAAAAAAAATCAATATAAAGTATACTTCAAATTAGTATTTTCGTGGTGAAAACATTTCTGATGTACACTCTTAAAAATAAAGGTGCTTCACGATGCCATAGAAGAACCTTATTGTCTAAATGGTTCCATAAAGTACCTTTAACATCTGAAGAACCTTTCAGTTTCACAAAAGGTATAAGGTATAAAAGAGATGGTTCTTTAAAGAACCTTTGACTGAATCGTTCTTTGTGGAACCAAAAATGGTTATTCTAAGGCATCGCTGTAAAGAACCTTTTAAGCACCTTTATTTTTAAGAGTGTAGCCATGTTTACTTACTGGACCATCTCATTTTAGCGTTTAATACTGAGAAGGACTCAGGCCTTAAAGCCTCAGAAGGACTGGACTAGGAAGGACTCATCCTCCTCATCCTAGAATGCAGCCTTCTGTTTGAAAAGCACCCTACATTTGTTGCACCACATGTACATCTAGTGCTTCTTATATTTGAAGTTCGATAGCCTGTGGTCACCATTCACTTGCATTGTATGAAAAAGAGCACTTTATGTCAAACATTTCTGTTTTGATCTAGTGAAGAAAGTACGCCATATGGGTTGAGAACGACAGGGGGGCAGGACTTTTTTTATCCATCCTTTCACAGAGAATTAGCCTAAATTCTTATAAATACCTTTTTCTCTGAACTCCTCTTTTGTTGGCCTGAATATGAAAAGCTGTGAAAGGGAAATGTTGAATAACCCTATTGTATTTGTGGGGCTGTAATTGTCAGGTCAAATAAAGGCGTAGTCTGAGTGAGCCTGGAATCAGAGGAATGCAGCCATTAATATTAATATGTTCACACTCAGGAGGAGGCCTGTTCATTGAAAAGTGATTATTTTTTCTTTCAACCCCTGCTTATGCCTCCTCAATTTTTCCTTTCCTATTTGCCCGTCTCTCTTTGTGTGCTAAATTGCACATCCATTTGTGTTTAACCACACTAGATGTGCTAATACTTTGCCATATGTATCCATTATACACACACACACACACACACACACACACACACTTTGCACACATACTGCATACACATATACATTTTATATGGATGCTCAAGTCATCTATAGTATAAGCTATATTTACTTTAAGTATAAATTGGCTTGCACACACACTGCTATTTTAAATTAAGATATGCATGGAAAAATTCAGGTTTATAGAGTTACTTGTGATGTTATTCAAACATTACCAAGAGCTTATTCATAAACCACAAATCTGTTAAATTAAGTTTTGGCAAACTTTCACCCTCAAGATTTAGTATGAAGCATCCCAGGATGCACCATGAAGTTTTGCAATTCTAGAGAATATATTTAATAATCCATCACTCTCAAAGGGAAATGGTGTAACAAAATGAAAGTATCCCAGCTGTGTAAAAGATTAAATTGTGGGCATGACAATGTCTCTGAAAGATGCATTTGAAGGCAATTATATTTTGAATAAAATCTTTTGAACCCATTCACGAGAAAATTGTCCTTCAAATTCATTCAGTGACCTTTCCTGTTTGCCAAAAATGAGTTTTGAGTCTTCAGTGCTGTTTGGTCAGCAAGTCCCTCTAAATGAGATCCAGTGCTGACCTAATCTTGTTTCGAGTTAGACCAAGTTTAAGCACCCTAAGCATTTTTTGCCCACAGACAAAGCAGATATTTGACATTTTCCTCCAATTTTCAGCTGCTGAAATTTTCCCAAGCACTAGCAAAATACAACAATTACCTCAATAAATGAATGAATTGTTAGTTCATTTAAGTATTATGAGTTTTTGTGAGTTCAATGTGAGTTTGTGAGTTTTAATTATAACACTCATTTAATCCCATTGTGTTAAAACATGCACAAAAAAACACTGCATGTCCAATAGACTACTTTGCAAATAAAGGAATAATTTCTGAAATTTGGTTATTTACTCACCATAATATCATATACCACCACGGAAAATGAATGTTTTGAGATGGCAAATGAATGTATTCTTTTCCACAGCTGTCTATTATTGTATAATCTATTTCCTGTAAACCCAGCTTTCAGCGCGCGCACACACAAACACACACACTTCTCAATTTTTTAATTTCAAAATACACAAAATACATTATGTTTTAAGCAATTTGGTTTAGGGGGACACAGGAAGTGTCCTCCTAAACAATGTTTATGTTGTAATACCCATGTTATTATGAACATTTGTGTCCTCATGAACCATGTATACCATAATACACACACACACACACACACACACACACACACACACATAAACTGCTTAGTTGCTTTAAAGTCCATCAGATATGTGACCCTGGACCACAAAACCAGTCTTAAGTTACTGGGGTCTATTTATAGCAATAGCCTAAAATACACTGTATGGGTCAAAATTATTGATTTTTCTTTTATGCCAAAAATAATTATATTAAGTAAAGATCATATTCATGAAGATATTTTGTAAATTTACTACTGTAAATATATAAAAACTTCATTTTTGATTAGTAATATTCATTGCTAAGAATTCATTTGGACAACTTTAAAGGCGATTTTTTCTCAATATTTAAATTTTTTTGCCAAATATATCTAACATATCATAACAAACCATACATCAATGGAAAGCGTATTTATTCAGCTTTCAGATGATGTATAAATCTCAATTTCGAAAAATTGACACTTAAGACTGGTTTTGTGGTCCAGGGTCCAGGCTAAAATTTATTCAACAAGTTGACATTTGCAAAGTATGGTTGAATTGGAGTTATGGTCAAATTTGACAAATAAATGTTTAATTAAAATAATGTGCTTTGTTTATCATTTTGTTATATTTATTGTAAAGTACTAACAGAGTAAATGGTAAATACAGTTAAAAATATATAAGGAAAAAGTAAATATAGGACATTGTATATACAGCATATAAATTAAATCTACTCATTTTTTTGTGTTTCGGATTTACTATTGAATTACTATTGCATTGCATAAGGGTTTTAATTATATTTACTCAATTTTATTTCTGAGATTAATCTAATTATTTGAATCTACTTAATTGTTTAGTTTGTTTTGATTTAGAATTACTGTTGCATTGCTTAAGGATTTTAATTATATTTACTCAATTTTTACAAAAATTCACAAATTTTTTTTAGTTACATTTACTTGATTCTTAAAGTATATTTCATTGAATTCACAACTTTAAAATTTACTCAATATTTTCAATGTTTACCAAAAACATTGAGTAGATCATAGTAAAAGTTTTTACAAAGTTTCAGAAGAATTTTTGAAAAGATTCAAACAAATGTATTCTAGGCTGTTCTAAATTCCTGAATACTCACAGAAAAACAGATCCGAGAAAGCTTTTATTTATACAAAACGAAGAGCGCTGGGATTAAACATTAAGAGTTTAATGATGTAACAGGCCGCTTAAGTGTTGAAAGTTGGCGGTATTGATTCTGATTTTTGAAGCCTTTACAGTAACTGCGCTATTGATCTGATTGAGGTAAACAGCTCCTATGATTTACGCATGGGAATAATGGCTTAATTAGGCCGCAAAATATGAGCATTACAAATTCTCAGTAACTGATGCAAGACAACATGAGTGATACTGTTCTAAAGGACATGCATGAGCTACTAAAAGGTAAAATCACAAGAAAATACAATGGCTTCGTGTTCGAACGTGCGTTCAGTGTAGGAACTAAGAGAATTAATAAAGGCCAAAAGGTATAGACGATCAAAAAATATAGATCTGACACAAAAAGAGACTATTTTCTAAATTGCTCACTTAAGTTTAATTTGGTCGTCTCTTTAGCGGCACACCAGGCTGACCCTGGCAATGAAAAAGCCTATTGTCTGACTCTGTTAACCGCTGGCCCACGCAGCCCCTCATTATGACATCATTAGCCAGAGAAGACCGCAGCTCTGCTAAATGACCTTTAGAACAATGCCGGCCCATCAGTCTGTTTCAGAGCCGCAGAGGCGGCCTGTCAGGAGAAACAGCGGCGGGCTACGGGCCGCATTGTGCTCTTCGTCTCGGAGAGTGTTTTAAACGAGCTCAGGATATGATGACACGCTTCATAAGAAGGAGCGCTCTGACAGATCGCCTTGTGTGGAGAGCTCACAGAGGGAGGAGCGATGCTTTTTCTTGTCTTCTAACAGAGGTGAAATTGCTTTTTACTACACGTTTAAGAAAGTTGAAGGTGAGATTGGGCATTTTCTCTCCGTCTCGCACATACAGATTGTTCTTGGTGTGTGTCAGTGCAGCAGCAGCCGCCGCAGCAGCGCTATTGATTTTCAAGAAGTGATTGCGAGCGGTGAAGGTCAGGGTACAGACGTTAAATCAGACGGGGCAAGAAAAGAAGCCGAAGAATCGCTCTACACACACAGGTGTAATCACACATAATCCTTATGGAATCCTATTTCTACATTCCAAATATCTGACTTTGCCTTTGGGGGCGATACTTAATTAAAGACAGAGCTGTTTGTGAAGCAAGTTCCTGCAGATGCCACACAGCTGAAATGGTACAACAGCTCTACATTCTGAAGAAAAAGACCGAAACTGCTCTAATTTTCAAAACTTTAACAGCATAAACTCCACAACAAGTTTACTCACTCCATGCAGTCCATCTCTCTGAAGTCACACTGTACAAGGTCCCAAATAAATCGATACAAAGATCAGTATGTTAGACTGACCCAGTGCTCTCGCTGTCTGTTGACTTCTCAATAAAACAGGAAGGCCTCTCCCATGATTCGGGTCTCTGTATCTATTTTTAAGCATCAGGTTGATTCCTAATAATGCTGTGTTACATTCGACTTTAAAAAGAGATACAGAACATCACTTGAAGTTAGAATTCTGAATTGGAGGCTTGCGTTGGAGATCTACAAGCTTGATTTATAGCGCATGGAGGAACTGAGGGAAATATACAGTTTATGAATTTAATTTGCTTAAAAGGTTAAAACAAGAAGCGAAAGGGCAAGGAGAAAAAAATAAAAAATAAAACTTACTGGCATAAAATGTGCAGTAATTTTGGAAAATATAGTTTTGCTCATTTTTTGATAATGAAAATGTAGAACAAAAAATGTGTTGCTATTTCGCCAGTACGAAAGCACATTTCACATGAGAAAATAAAAATTATGCTTTGGTAAGTCATAATTCTGACATAAAAAGTCAAGAGATAAGTCAAAAATTAAATAACAGTCTTAACAATAATAATAATAATAATTAAAAAAAAAAAAAAAAACTACTTGTGTCATAATTATGATTTACTAGAAAAGGGCTCCCATCTCAAGTATGCAGAGAATGTTGTTACAATCATAAAAAAAAAGATTGTATTCACCTGCAGGAGAAATTGTTGATCCACAGTTTAGTCGCTAGGAAACTTCTTTATGAAGAGTCAAAGTTACAAAGATAATATTGCTTTGGCATTTGTTTTTTTGTCATCTGTGCATCAGAGTCTAATATAAAGTAATAATATCCCACACTTCCGAGTTTCACTGGAATGCAGCATAACAGAGGGGGTTCTCAACATGGATCTGCTTGTAAAAGACCAAATCACCGGGTGCTGACGTCACTGCCCATACACTCAAGTCATTCTGACCACTTGCACACACACATCAAAAGCTACGGACAGGTTGTCAGGTAGCAGATGTGGCAGCAGGTTATTGAAGTCAGACATTACTAAACTCTCATTAGTGCTGAGAACGCTCTCATTCATTCTCTCACTCACACACACACTCTTTTTCCCATTCGATGAGGTCAGCAGGTGTCTCGGGCTCTGTAGGGCCTGTCTGAACGTAATTAAGATCTGCTCGTTAAGATGTAGCTCAGACCGGTAAGGCTGTTGGCATAGCGACTGCCCGCTGAGAAGCTGTGCTGATCGAAAACCTCTTAGTGATATCATCTCAGCATGATGTCGGTGACTGAAGATAAGTGAGTGATGTCATCACTGTGCCCCCCGACAGAGTTCCCACAGCTGATGAGTTAAATACCTGTGTGTGTTGCGCCAATTGCAAATCTGAGATGAGGGGGCTTGAAGGACAAGACTGCTAAATGATGCTACATGTTTGGCAGCCTGATGAACCTTCGCTACAACTTACTTCTTCAATGTGATCTCTAATATATATATCTTTTTTTTTTTTTTTGGGGACACCCATGGTCACAAGGTTATAAGTGCTGATGTCAATGATTTAAATTTATCGCAAGTTTGAGAGTATCAGTGCAAATGCTTTTATTTGGGATTTTTCTAGTTAAAAAAAAACCCTTCTCATTAGAAATTATATTGTTAGCATATGAATAGGACAATTTGTTTGAAAAGTTGAACAAAAAATGTTCTACATTTCCATCCGTATAGAGATCAAAAATTTGGAACAATCTGAAACAGAAGACCAAAAGCACACATACACAAAAAAAACATGAAAAATAGTACATGCACACACACACCTACACACAAAGATTTGGTGCTCTACAATTATTTCTTTTAGGAAAAGGATTCTTTAAATTTTAAAAGATGATTTATTTGATCTATTGTAACAAATGTAACTTTTTCATTTAACTAAATAAAGCATAGGCTATATTTTAGTGTATTTTATACAAAAGTATACATACAACAACAAAACTTACTGACCCCAAACTTTTTAATTTGTTAGAATATTTGTATCTCTGAAATGACAACCAGTTCAAGTCTATGAGAAAAGCAGAAATGAACTGATTTCCAGGTTGCTGTGATGCTTACCAAATATTGATACTTCACTCTACTGGAAAATCTAATAAGGCTTGAGAACCATCCAGACCTATTATGTCTGTAGCACACCATGCACTTACCTTTCTTTAGGTCTACAAGATGTTTCTGAAAGTTTGAAAAACATCTCTATTTCTCCTAGCTATTATAATGCTTTAGCTAGTTTTAATTCTTGTTTTTTTTTTAAACCTATTTTGCTAAATGAATGACACTTTTAGTCTCTCAAAGCATAACTAAACATATCGAACATATGAATGCATTCAGGTGAAAAATGACGTATTTATTTTAACCATTAGCCAAAGTGTTTTACAACAACTTTGTTTTGAGCAAGTGATCATTAATGTTAATAGATCATTCACACTGCTGTATGACAACTAAGACTGCAGCAATGATCACATCATGATTTGGGAGAATGGTGTAGAGACTAATTCATAATAAACAGGGAAAGCCCAGCAAATGTAACATTTTACAGATGAGACGGCGAGTGAGCAACAAACAGAATACAATATTCTATGACAAAGTTCTGCATCCCCCAGGACGTGATTAGATTTGCTGAGGCGCCAGACTAAATTTCTGATTTGTAAGCCTGAGCGGGCAGTATTCCTAAGAGCTGTCTGCATGAGCGGACAGTCTGAAAGATGTTTTTAATAATGCATATGTGAGAAACAGTTCTTGGGTCCCTGTAGTGCTGAGAATTCTGACGGATTCCTGCAAATCAATCCTTTTGAACTGTATGTTTCAGTGAACCACATCAAAAATCTGATTCAGTGATACATGTCATCTTAAGAGTGTTAACATGAGTCTTTTCTCTTTTCGTAAGAGTACCACCACAGAGGGTCAGCGATGAAAGAAAATTATTAAGCTGAAAGCAGGCAAACACAAACTGAAAATTCAAAAACAAATTGAAACTCAAAAATCAGTCCTGGACGGATCTGTAGTATATGATGTAAACTCTAAAAACGCAGCCAATCATGCACACTTGTGCCGATTCAAGCGGAGAGAACATCGTAATAATCCTTTTGAGAAGAGTGTTGAATGGCACTAATGTTGCTACTTTGATCCTCTATAAACACGCTGACAGACAATTAACCCTCCTCTCAACGCTATCATCAGTCAACACTGAGCAAAGGCATATTCTTCCCTGTTGGCAATGCGGAGCGCACATCTGCTCGGATGTCAGGTGGCGATGACTCCTTGATAATCTCATCTTTAGGAAAGATTACGGGTTCTTCCTGAGATTTTCTGCCTCTAATTACAGAATTTTCCAAACTGAATGAACTGGCTCTGTTTCCCTGGTGATTAAGACTTCATTGGTGGAGTGTGATTTTACTTTGCATAATTTGAGGCAAGTGCTGAATTCGATCCCCATCGAGAATGTAAACCACTATAAAATGCAATAATCACAAGGGATTGATTGCTAATGTTTTGTCAGTGCTGTGCTCAAGTCCCATCTGCTGCCCTACAAAAAAAAAAAAACATGGAATAAGGACCCTTCTCTATTCATCTTACACCATGCTGAGATGCAGGCCATCAGAAGCGTTTCTGACCACACCATGCTTTTTAATGTATCTTGGATTTGGGACAGAAGAGAGTGAAATTACACTAGTATAAAACAATTTATATGATCTTTTTACAATTTTATTCAGCACAAACCATGTTTACACACACACACAATATATTATATATATATATATATATATATATATATAGAGAGAGAGAGAGAGAGAGAGAGAGAGAGGTTGTAACAGCAATGTAATATTACATAATATTCGGTTTCCAATCAATAATACTTCAAAAGATAAACTATTTCTTTCATCAAAATTCATACTGAAAAAGTGTATTACCATTTCCACAAAGATATTAAGCAAGTTTTCAACAATAATGATATGCGTTTCTTGAGCATCAAGTCAGCAAATTATTTCTGAAGGGTCATGTGACTGAAGAACTGAAAAATCGTGTAATAGCTGCAGAAAATTCAGTTCTGCCATCAAATAATTAATAACATTTTAGGACATATTAAAATGGCAAACAGTTATTTTAAATTCTAAAAATATTTCATAATATTACATAATATTATTTTTGATCAAATAAATGCAGCATGAAACTTCCCAAACAAACTTGAACAGTAGTGTATATAGACACTTTTTAAAATATGTGTGTGTGTGTATGTATATATTAGAGACGCACCGATTGCAATTTTCTTGGCCGATTCCGATTTCCGATTTTTTTGAAGTGTGACATGCCAATACCGATTTTTGCCGATTCCGATTTTCTTTCTAAGAACTATAATTGACAGCATATACAAACAAAAATCTATGCAAATTTCAATGCAAAAATTATTTATATAATAAAATAAATTATTAAACATTCTAATTCCCCCAATCTGGACTAAATTACAGATTTCTCTCACTTAAACAACTCTCAAAATAAAGTGCTCTGTGACTGGAAAGAGGAAGAAATAGTTGACTTAAACTGAGTTGAAAATGAGTAATTTCCCACTATGTTTATAAATGGTCATTTTTTTCGCCTATCCTTATTAAATGTGTCATCTTTCACATTAAATTCTTTGTTTCAATTAATTCAGTTAGCATAATAAGAAACTGTAGAGTTGTTACCATTCAAATGAAATTAGTATTAACAAACTCTATCATTCCACTGCTGAGGAAACAGAAGCTGCATCTGAAGTGGCATTAGATGCATTTACACAGACAGTGTGATGAAGCTGAGGTGCCATAAATGCATTTACACTACAAAATTTCAAATGCATAAATAATTTTATAAGATTTTACATATTTTTTAAACATACAAATAAATGTTGAAAAAAATGCAATGATACTTTTAAATATGACTAAACCACCAGTAGGTGACGGCAAGTGTCTGTTTTAATGAGTGAGTCATTTATTCATTCATTCAACCGATTCATTCAAATGGCTGATTCATTCAGAAACGAGGCAAGTGACTGTCCTTATGAATGGGCCACTGAATCATTGACTCACTCGATTCGTTCAAAAATGTGGATTCATTCAGTAAAGAAACACCACTGTGTGTTTCTCGGAGACACTCAACAGTTCTGCTGTGGCTTTGATCGGAACCATCAGCGAAATTGAGCAAAAACAGTCAATATTTTGTCTAAAATCTAAGTCATTTAATTTTAACTTCTTGTTTATTGAAATATTATTGTATAAAATCAGTGTCACATTGCAATCGTGTTGATGTTGATATTCGGGGGAAACATCATGGCCGTATAATATTGCTTATCTAAATCATATCTTTTTTTTTTCTACCGCAGTATGCATCTATAAATTACTTTGTGTGGGCTGTCTGTCTCCCACACTCACTCAGGCTGTGCAAGCCTCATCTGGCACGACATAAATACATTATCAGTCGCCGTTTACACTGAATGCAATTAAGATTAGAATCATTCTCACGCGAAACATGTTTACACACGACTGAGAGTATGGAAGGCCAAAAGGGCCAAAAACATGTGAATTTTTCACGCGCATTAAATAAACGTGAAATACGTGTTAAATACTGTTAAAAATCATTTTGAACGGGTCAGTGTCATTGGCTGCTGAAGACTTGGGTCAAACCATTTATGTGAGCTTAGGGGGGTGTACCATTCATAGACCATTCCTACCACCATTTAACATGCTATAGATCAGCTTATTATTCAGCCTAATTATTTTGTCTTTTGTCTTTTTTTCCCTTTTCTTTCTCTGTATAGCTTATGGAAATAATATATTTAAATTGCTGTTTTATGAAATATCACATAAAAATACAATTTCCTCATTTTTCTCCACTCGTGCTTTTTTTGTAAATAAACACATTGTGTCCTAGGAGACACAGATAACAGATGTTTGAAAATGATTTTGCACTAAATATCTCCAGTGAAGTCTGGGATTCAGTCTGGAAGCACACTAAAGAATTTCAGTGTGTAACAAAACATGCTATTCAATTTAAAATAATATGCTGACTACAAATCACCCCTCATATCAGAAATAAAATGGGCCCAAATGTTTCATCGGATATAGACACCCTATTTGGACTGTTTCTTTCACTTTGCATGATTGCCAACACTGTTCTTGAACGCTATTGTCATCATGGCTCAAAACAAGAAACCTACTGCTGTTAATGTATCTTCCCCTGTAACTTATCAATTTCTTTGATTTTATCTTAATAAGAACTAAACTGACAGCTGTGCATTTAAGGTCTGCCTAAGCTGTTTGTTCTGTTGGAAAAAGAAATAATTAAAAAAATTGAATATAGAAATATGAAATGAAATGATAGGCCTACTCTATGACAATAATGTCACCAGTAAGTGTTGGCAAATCACTGCTTTATCACAGAAGCGTTAATTGAACTGATTAATTCAAAATTGATTCGTTCATGAACAAGCAAGAATGGGCCACTGAATCACTCAACCGATTCGTTCAAATCCCTGGATTCGTTCAGTATTCAGTGTGTTGCTTAGAGACGCGCATAACTCTAGCTGTGGGCTGAACGGAACTGTTGGCAGCCACGCTGAAAATATTACTAAATAATATCGTATGTTATAAATATAAAAACTCATACTAGGGCCATTTTGACAACATATTGGATTTTAGGTTCAAGAGAAATATCACTAAATCGATAAAACACTGTGGTTTCCGTGGTACAATTCCATATTGATTTACAAAGAGGGATACTCGACACTAAAGCACTGTTTTGAGAGGCAAATGCCAGCGAAATTAAAGTTTGACGTCGTTAATTACAAAGACGAGATTAGTAATTTATAATCACTTTAATTTAATGACAGACCTAAGCTGAATTTAAGACCAATGCTGTTTTCAACTAACGAACAAGCTTACATACCTTTCCCTTATGAAGTGGTGATGTTCTGGCTTTGCAAATGCATACAGTTTGGAAGTGTTTATCCAAACATCTTGGGAGATTCTCTTGCTCCCTGTATTTGGTGCACTGTGTTCCTGTGCTCGTGCAGTGTCATGAAATGCGCAGACTCGTATCACTTCTGCCGTTGGTTCAGTGGCTTGCGTTTTGTTTACCAAATTATGTCGCAATGATTTATAATAATAATTAGTTGTTATAAAGTCAAGTCCTGCCAAGTCATGAAGGTCAGGTCAAGTCAAGTCAAGTCACGTCACGTCACTGGATCTCAAGTCCAAGTCAAGTCATTTTCTTTATCTAGTCAAGCAAGTCACAAGTCCTTAAATTTGCGACTCGAGTCAAGTCATGTGACTCGAGTCCCCCACCTCTGCAATATGGTCACTTGTTTATTTTCATTCCCTCTTCTTTCTGCTTGTTTATGAGTCACAGCCATGCTTCATGTAATAAATTGTGGCATAAACAATAATAACGTGTTATCATGCAGCACACATTCTCTGGTAGTTTCAATGCTTATAAGTGTGTGAACATGTTTCCTGGCTGCCAGTAAAAGCAGGCAAGCTTTTAGAGAGGACTGATAAGCTGAAGAGAGGAATACCGTTCCTTCATTTTTATGATTTAATACTTTTCTATGAGCCATCCAGCAAACCCTGCAACGGCCTTCGAACCCTCTAGCTATAGCAGCACACATGATTGAAACCTGCACTATAAGCTTATGTTTGCAAGCTTGTGCAGTATAAACCAGGGCTCAACAATAAAGATGCCCCAATGGCCCCGGGCCAGTTAACAGAATTGTCACTTGTCTTATTGGGCCAGTTAATTGCATACTTAACCTCATTGCAAAATTAATTATAACATTATTGAGAATTCTGCTAATTTAAATGTCACCAAGGAAACATTAAGTACCAATTGTAAAATGATTTGTGATAGTGTTAGATGCATTTTGCTTGCAAAAGTGGGTAATTATAAACCTTTTTTTTTTCTTGTAACTTTTTTGTAAAGAATAAAATATACAAAACATACATAAACACTTGTAAAATTATTATCTAAATCAAAATGGAAATATTCTACTTTATAAAATCAGCATAAAATCTTGCGATAGAGGCTATTTTCGCTAAGTGAAAATAGCAGTATTTTTTAGTATACTTTAGCACTAAGTGCAAGTAGCTTTAGATTCCATTTATACTATATGTTAAAAAAGCAGGATATTTGCTAATTACTCGATATTTGATATCTGCTAATTACTTATTGCAAATAGTGGCAATTATCTGCACCTCAGCATTGTAATACATTATAAAACAGTATGCAATAATAACTTGAGTGTAAATTTTTTATTTGAATTCAAATTATTAAATGGATGCCACCTTATTGGGACAAAAGCCCTCCCTACATCTACCGTAACCCTACCCGATACTTTATTTTTAACGTTTTGATTATTTCCATTTAAAAATAAATGCTTTTCTGATGTGATTTGAAATTTGAAAAACGCCAAAAGGCAGATTCGAACCCTGGTCGATCGTGTCAAAAGGAATATGACACGTTTTTCCATCTGCGCCACTGAACCTGACGACTGATGACCGTCTTTTGTAATGTTGACTAACCCAATCACATGTTTGTGGGTGGAGTTAGTGTAAATAGCCTCTGCCAACAACCGGGCTATTTGCACTCAGTGTAAATAGACACCCCGATTTTTTTTAAACAGTTGCCCACAGAAAAAAAAAAACAGGGGGTGCTACCCACGCCTATGCTTTTGACCATTTGTGAAGTCAGAATCAGACTTTGAGAAGAGATAATAAGGCAGAAAGAAATCAGAACAGGTCAAGACCAGCAATCTTCAAATTTGAGACTGAACACCCCAACCACTCAACCATGAAGCCTGCTTTTTAAAATGTTAGCCATTCCATTTGAATGATTAGAATAATGCCTTGCCTTCAACTTACACAGACAGATAATTTCAGATGTCAGACAGCCAATCAAGTCTTAACCCTAATTCAAAGTCATATAAAAAGATGAAAAAATAAAGACTTAAATGTGCAAAAGAGCAAAGATACAAAGGAGGATAAGATTGTCTGCTAGAAAGAGGGTATTAGGAAGGAAGACTTCTGCTGCAACTGAAGCAGTAAAAGCTGTCTCCAGAATGACACGCAGAGAAGATCTGTCATTTCCTTTAGACAGACATTTGTATACACCACTGGCTGAGACTCTCAAATATACATCTGTACATATTCTACAACCATGCCATTGATCAAATCAGAAATTTCAACTACCACCCAAGTCCTAACGTTACCTTCAATTTTTCAGTAGACAAACTGGCACCTTTTTGAGTGCAAGCTTGAAGACTGTAACTTGTGATGTCATGCCATATTTTGATTAATATCAAGATCAATAGAATGAATCAGGACGATATCAAGATCAAAAGATAAATCAGGACGTGCATCAGTCCCTTGACAGGCCTGCTTGCACATCTGTGGAATGACCCTATGAGGAAACACATACACCGTCACTAGCATTGAGAAAGGACTGCACTTGTTATTCTGCAAAGTTTGCCTCTTTCCCCCTCTCTCTCCTACTGGTTCTCCACTAACCAATTTTATCTAGGCAAATATATTAAACAAATGTCACACTAAAATAGCCTGACTGCACCTAGAAAAGAAACTGTACTAGAAAATAATGTCTCTAGAGACGCGTCTATCCGTGCTTCAGTCAAATTGACATAATATGAATTCAGAACAAATTTAATCAGCTTTTGTCTTCCTCGCTAGAACAAACAAACCAAAAGTGAAACGGCATTATGGAAACACGAAAACAGATAATTATGTGTTAAGTTGATTAAGGTTTGTCTTAATTCTGTTTGATTAACTGGAACTCTGATGTGAATCGTGGCAACAAAAAGCAACAGATGGCTTTTTTTTTTTTTACTAACAGGGTATATTACTAGTGTTACAAATAATCACAACTTATAGTACAATAACAGCAGTGAAAACAGTAGAAAATTAAATTAAAATTAAATTAAACATTCTTTCCTTGGATATACAAAGGAAGATATTTTGAAGAATGATTCAACTGTTTTCGTTCAAACAATGAAAGTCAATTTTGAAAAAGGTCTGAGCCATTTTTTTTAAATATATTTTTTTGTGTACATATGCAGATGAAAATGTCATAAATGTTTGGAATGGCATAAAGGTGAGTAAATGATAGAATTTTAATTACTGGGTTTTAATTATTAGCTTTAATGCTACAGCATACAAATGACATTATAAAAAATTCTGATTGTTTTCTTTGTTTCAAAATGACAATACTCCTGTCCACCAATTATTTCTTTAATGCATTTAACACAAACTATCTAACATACCTTTTCTGAGATGGAAGTGACAATTTATAAACTCTGGTTTACAGTATACATGCTGGGCAATTTACTTGACTTGATTTTTACATAGTCCACAGTCATCCCATAGTGTGGAAAAAGGTATTGTGTTACTCAAGAATGCTTGCTAATTACTGGTTCTATATCTGGAGGCTGACATTTAGATATGTAAATAC
The DNA here is from genome assembly GCF_012432095.1 of Onychostoma macrolepis. Taxonomy (NCBI): domain Eukaryota; kingdom Metazoa; phylum Chordata; class Actinopteri; order Cypriniformes; family Cyprinidae; genus Onychostoma; species Onychostoma macrolepis. The sequence goes on along the minus strand of NC_081170.1, from coordinate 15,418,292 downwards.
CACTGATGTCAGTATTCACTCTTGAAGTGATGGATGGACAAGTATCAGCCCATTTGTGAGCAGACCGAAATAAAGTCAGAAGTGACATGCAGCATCTGTCCCAAAGGTGCAGGTCAGCCTAGCACTTGGTCTTTAACTAGGTCTATTATTTAAGGTTAATTAATGTTGTGTAAAACAGAAGAAAAAGCCAGCGTGTCCAAGTAAATGTGTTTAGTTGAGCTTTCTTATTTTGGTCAGCAAGATAAATTATGACCTATATAGTGTGAAAGATTCTGGGGCAAATTCACCCAACCCTTGCACCACATTAGCATGCTGTTTCCAGCATGATTCTTATTTCATTTATTGCCCTCAGAAGTCTATTGCCAAATGTTACGATTGTTTCAGATTTTAAAAGAACATATCAAAATACAGCTGCATGCAGCAATTAAGGGTCCAAGCACAAAGCAGGAACAATGGGTAATGCCAGCATGGCTGGGAGCATGAGTGGCTAAAGACTGAAATGGCTGAAAAATCACTAGAAAACAATATAGGCCTAATTGTTTATCACTTTTGACCAATAGACCTCCTATTGGTCAAAAGTGATAAACAATTATATCAAATAATTATCAAATTATCAAATTATTATGGTGTGGTCAGTGTGAAATGACGATAGCCAGGTTTCCATCCAAAGTTGTGAATTTAATTTACGCGTAAAATTGGAATATCGCTTAAAACATTTGCGAATGAGCATCATTTCCATCCAACGAGTCAAAGAGAACAAAACTGTCACTTCCTGATAAACAGGCACTAAATATCAATAAGAAAAGTAGGAGAAGCCACTGAATATAATCATTTTCATATATAATAAATTACTTATAGCAGAGGAAACACAATAAATCCGATCATTGCTTTCGGGGGTGGACGCCTGCTAAGACAACTATACAGAAATACTTTGACAACAGACTTTGCTCAGGCATTTAAGAATAACCATAACAACATTTCATATGCTGTGCAACATGATCGGTCCGTTGGTTAGTCAGCTTATACCGCCCCACAGCACAAAGTCACATGACTTTTTTGAAGTGCATGAAGGAATTTATTCGCAAAATGCATTTCCATCTCTCATTATTCGTATTAACCCTTTTCAAAAACCACCTCAAGTGAGTGTAAAAACTTTTTTGCGAATTTTTTCTCTTTTCAATTTGGTGTTTCCATCATAAGTTTCTGATGCGATTTTTCAAAATGTGCAAAAAACAGGGTGATGGCAACATAGCTAATGACACATAAAAAAAAGATTGGTGTCAATGTGTCAAAGTGTTGCAGCCTCAGAGTCTGCTTGGCATCACCCCAACAATTTCATTGATGCATTATTAAAAAACGGTTTGGTCTATCGAAAAGCTTTTTGCTGGAATGGTCTGAAGATGATCGGAGCAGATTTTGGTGAAAATCAGACCTACAGTATAGTTCGAAAAAGTAGGTTTCAAAGAAATTAGACTGCAAGACTGCAAGTTTGACCGAATATGGCATTATTGGTGTTCACGAAATGATCCAGGGAGTCTATCAAGACCAGTTTCATTAAAATAAGCAAAAACAATCAAAAGCTTGGCCCCTAACAAATCAGACATGGATAAAATACATTCAAAAAGTGTTAACACAGACTTGACAATTTGGTAAACAATGGTAAATGTGATCATACCTTCACAGTTCTTGGTTTATTTGGAGTTGGAAACAACCTGTTTATTTGTTCGTGATTCTGACTGTATTGGATACACTATTTATTTTTTATTCATAATAAAGAACTGGTTCATAAGAGTCAGACTACAGTGGTTCTTGATTCTCAACTCTTATAATTTCTGTATGAACTCTAAAACAAAGCAAACAGCACATTCAAATAAACATCAAGTGCCATTTATTCTTAGTGAATTACCCCTCTGAGAGATCTTAACACTTGCACACACACATCCTCTCTCACTCTCCAACATATTTATGCATCAACACACACACGACAGGCATATTTATGACCTTTTAAAGTGATAAAAAGATTAAGCATCTCTGATGAAATGTGATAACAGTGTGACAATTTCCACAAGCCACTGCCTGCAGAAGTCCATACTTAACACAAACAACACTTCTTCTGGCCGTCTAAATTTAAGACATACACATTCCCTGCCAGTGGCATGTTGTAAAGTTGATAACATAATGTGATTAACATCTAATATAATCTTGGTTGAAATATGATTATGGAGAGCATGCTAACACTAGCCAGTGGGGTGTGCTTCAGTGCTCACCGCTTCCTGACATCCTTATAAGAACATCTTTTTTTATCCTTCAGCAAAAAGGGAGGAAGACAAAAATACACCGATGCACATATACACACGGGCCCGTGGAATAAAAACAAAGCAGCAGAGTGGATCGAATCATTTTTCACTGTAACCGGACATGCACGCTGTGTGTATGCGCACTAAATCGGCAATGTGAACAGGGTGCTCAGCCATGGTTGCAAAATACAAACACACAAGCCAGAAACAACAACATTACATCTTATATCTCACCAGCACATTTTCTATGACAGGAACTGATAAATTTTTTTTCCATGGTTCTGCACAGTTAAACCCAGTGAAATGGAAAACAGTGGAATATCTCTTTCAATCTAGTGCAGAGGCTGAAGAGATTCAGAAATTCACCCACAGGAGAATTAAAATCCTTAGTTTTAATGAGTTTCAGTTTAAATGTTAAACACTTCTCAAAGCTTCAAAGACACGAGCTGTTCAGATTCAAGCATATCCGTCAATGTCCTGTCAGGATACATCCTGTTTATTGATGAAGCGCTAATAAGCGATGATTAACTGTTCTGTAATTAGACAGCACTGATAACAGAAATTCCTTAGTCTACATGTTTAGACAATAGGAAGTGACTGGAGATCTATACACTCACTCACACCACCACCCACACAGAGCAACCCAGTCTTTTTTCCTCCAACACACACAGACTTAGAAAGCGGTCCTTATTCTCTGTACAAAATGCTCTGCATTGTGGGCTCATCCATAATGGATTTGGATTGTGGAAGGATGAATGAATCTTTAACCTTATGACGCAGCCCCCTAAGATCAGCTTTACCCTGTCATGTATTTTTCATGGGGCCACAAGTTGTTTTATTCATCTTTGTTTTTTAAGACGGGGTCCTGGAGGCCAAGGACACTATGGAGGTTCAGGTCACAAAGAGTAAACGCTTCAAACATTCACTCTCACACAAATGTTGTTCAGTAAGGTTGAGAGTTGTGAGAAGAGTGTCAACAGTTTACAGAAAACCCAGGGAATGGGGATTTATTAAACGTCATGCTTTATAGACCTTCAGCCCTCCTGATGATACTTTGAGAGGGCAGGCGGGCCCTTTCAGTGTCATAGTGTGATTTATAGTCTAGTTAAAACCAACAAAAACACCTGCAAACACACCAGCGCAGGTGCTCTCTATGAGGCCCTGTGTGATTATAACTTTCTACCAGTGCTGGTTATGATTGAGGAACATTATTATACAACCCGAATTCTGGAAATGTTGGGACGTTTTTTACATTTGAATAAAATGAAAACTAAAATAATTTCAAATCACATGAGCCAATATTTTATTCACAATAGAACATAGATTACATAAATGTTTAAATAGAAATTTTTACGATTTTATGCACAAAATGAGCTCTTTTTCAAATTTGATGCCTGCTACAGGTCTCAAAATAGTTGGGACGGGGGCATGTTTACCATGGTGTAGCATCTCCTCTCCTTTTCAAAACAGTTTGAAGATGTCTGGGCATCAAGGTTATGATTTTCTGGAGTTTTGGTGTTGGAATTTGGTCCCATTCTTGCCTGATATAGGTTTCCAGCTGCTGAAGAGTTCGTGGTAGTCTTTGACGTATTTTTCATTTAATGATGCACCAAATGTTCTCTATAGGTGAAAGATCTGGACTGCAGGCAGGCCAATTCAGCACCCGGACTCTTCTGCTATGAAGCCATACTGTTGTAATAGCTGCAGTATGTGGTTTTGCATTGTCCTCCTAAAATACACAAGGCCTTCCCTGAAATAGACGTCGTCTGGAGGGGAGCATATGTTGTTCTAAAACCTTTATATACCTTTCAGCATTCATAGTGCCTTCCAAAACATGCAAGCTGCCCATACCGTATGCACTTATGCACCCCCATACCATCAGAGATTCTGGCTTTTGAATTGAACGCTGATAACACGCTGGAAGGTCTCCCTCCTCTTTAGCCCTGGAGGACAATGCGTCTGTGATTTCCAACAAGAATGTCAAATTTGGACTCGTCTGACCATAGATCACTTTTCCACTTTGAAACAGTCCATTTTAAATGAGCCTTGGCCCACAGGACACGACAGCACTTCTGGACCATGTTCACATATGGCTCCCTTTTTGCATGATAGAGATTTAGTTGGCATCTGCAGATGGCACGGCGGATTGTGTTTACCGTCAGTGGTTTCTGGAAGTATTCCTGGGCCCATTTAGTAATGTCAATGACAGAATCATGCCGATGAGTGATGCAGTGTCGTATGAGGGCCCGAAGACCACAGGCATCCAACAAAGGTCTTCAGCCTTGTCCCTTACGCACAGAGATTTCTCCAGTTTCTCTGAATCTTTAGATGATGTTATGCACTGTAGATGATGAGATTTGCAAAGCCTTTGCAATTTGATGTTGAGGAACGTTGTTTTTAAAGTATTCCACAATCTTTTTATGCACGCTTTCACAGATTGGGGAGTCTCTGCCCATCTTTACTTCCGAGAGACTCTGCCTCTCTAAGACATCTCTTTTATAGCTAATTATGTTACAGACCTGATGTCAATTAACTTAATTAGTTGCTAGATGCTCTCCCAGCTGAATCTTTTAAAAATGTCTTGCTTTTTCAGCCCTTTGTTGCCCCCATGCCAACTTTTTGGAGACCTGTAGCAGACATCAAATTTGAAATTAGCTCATTTAGTGGATAAAAGTGTAAAATTTCTCTGTTTAAACATTTGTTATGTTCTCTATGTTCTATTGTGAATAAAATATTGGCTCATGTGATTTGAATGTCTTTTCATTTTATTCAAATTTAAAAAACATCCCAACATTTTCGGAATTCAGGTTGTACTAGTTAGTAATGTCTGATTTGTTTAGTATGACAAAAATCTTAAAATATGTCAGGGCTGTAATCAAAGTCTCTTTAAGCCAATTTAATTTCACCCACAGGTAAAAATTTTCTAGATAAATGTTAGGGATGTAACGATTCACTCAACTCACGATTCGATTCGATTTGCGATTTTGATTTCACGATTAGATTCGATTCGATTCACGATTCATGATTTTTTTTTAAGAAAATGAGATTTAAGACAAATTATAAATTAAATATGTTCTTTTATTATTGCTTGGACAAAATGCTGCACGTTTCTTTGTAAAATTGAAATATAACACTATAATAATATACTAATATAGCACTTGCATATTATTGCTCTTTTGTTGGTTTTGATTGCTTCTATTGTCCTCATTTGTAAGTCACTTTGGATAAAAGCGTCTGCTAAATAACAAAATGTAAATATAATGTAAATGTAAATAACAACTAAACTGAAATTTTAAAACAAGCCCCAAATCAAATAAATAAGTAACATAATTAAAAGAAATCTCTTCATAAAAACTAAATAAGGCTTTGTCTGTGCTCTTTCCATTTAAAATTAGAGGCAACCACTGCATTTTAATCATGATCCAAACAAAGATGCTGCATACATGCAGCAGGAGCGGTTTTTAACATAAATTAGACTGTATAATTTTGAAATTTGAAGCAAAAACAGAATGGTATGACTTCAGTTTTGTGAAATTATACATAGAAACAGCAGACGAGCTGAATGAGACGCAGATTCACTCTCTGCCAGCAGGTGGCGCTTTAAGCGTTTCCTTGGTTTCCGCTGTAAACAAAGCAGCGCTGCACTTATGAACTTTAATATGCATTATACAGAGGCAAGATGAGAAGAAAAATACCATCTAAACTTTTCTAAAGACAGTAAGTTCCCCTCAGACATGCATTCATATAAACTACCCTAATTGAATCGTGATTTTTTTCGCATCTCAACCGATTTGAATCATCACATATTTGAATCGATTTTCAACCGGCTCGCGGTTAATCGTTACATCCCTAATAAATGTCATATACAAGCACATATTCTATCTAAGAAAAAAACAATCACTTTTTTAATTTTCAAAATTATAATATATCATTATATCAAATATAACACCTTTTCTGTTATGTCATTAAAATAAAATAAAATAAAAAAGAAAAGAAACCTCTTATGCTTACTAAAGATGAATTTATTTGCTCAAAAAAAATACAGTAAAACATAAATATTGTAAAGTATTATTAGAATTTAAAATAAATGTACTGCATTTCAATATATATTTAAAATGTAATTTATTCCTGTGATGGCAAAGCTGATATTTTTCAGCAGCTATAACTCCAGTCTTCGGTCACATGATCCTACTGAATAAAAGTATTTATTTCTTTAATAAAAATCTTACTAACCCCAGTAAGTAATGTAAATTATTTATATAGATAAATGCTATTACTGCATTTTTTGATGCAATTTAGTGGAAGTCAAGCTCCCATCACATAAATTCATACATAAACAAAAACAGAAATTCTGTCATTTACTCACCCCATGTTATTCCTACCTCTATGATATATATATATATATATATATATATATATATATATATATATATATATATATATATATATATATATATATATATTTTTTTTTTTTTCTTCACAGAACGAAGTCATACAGGTTTGGAATGACATGAGGGTGAGTAACTAATGACAGAATTTCCATTTTTTTCCATTCACACTGCTGTATGTGTGCTTTGGATTCACCCGGGAAAGGAAGCTGATATGTCAAACTGAAGCATTTGTATGTAAAAACTGTTCCAATAAATTATGATAATAAAAGGTCACCACTTCACCTCCCGCTGAATTCTGACATCCCCAGATCACCTGCTGCTATGCTAACCAGGGAGACGACTCCAGGTAAAGAGACACACGAGGGGCTCCAATTTGCATCCCCAAAATGGTGGGGCCAATCATAACATTTATTAATATGACATTACCTTCCCTCTCTTTTCTGCCTCTCCTCGTGCTCTCTTTCTTCGTCTATCACCTGCTGGGCAGGAGAACATGTGTCACTCAGCGTGGCGCCACACCAAGGGTGTGAGAGCAGACTTGCGGGCAAACACACACACACACACACACAGTGAAAATGAAAGTTGCTTTGCGCCTTCAGCACAGCTATTTATTGTGCGAATGAAGGTGTGCGGGTACATTTACGTGCTCGTGTGTGTGCACACTTCTCCAAGGATTTCTGAGAGGCCACTCAAATGGCGTTTATTGCTCTCCGCTCTAGAGGTGAAGTGCTTTCAATCTGCACTGAGAGAAAAGAGGCAATTATGAGAGCACAGAACACATTAGAATAACCATCATGTTATCATCAGCTCGGCTCAAACAGCAGGCGAGAGCTCTGACCCTTCTCCTCTCGCTTGCTTTCATCTCGCGCTCTCATTTGCAAGTGTTCCTCTGCGTATGATAGGCAGTGTGTGATGTGCTTTCTGGTAATGCTGTTGAACATCCGCTATCTTTGTTTTCAATGGAAAGTTCTAAAAAAAATCTGAAATGGAAGTGCGGCGTCTTGCTTTATGGAAGGGTGAGACCCTGAGCTGGAGTCAGTCAATTGAGCCTCCGCCAAATCTCCTACGACAAAAGCCGAGCGGCTGAACACACACAAACACTCACACGCACGCTCGCATCGGCCAAATTAAAAATTGATCCTCTAGGCCTGAGGTCCATTTCATTTTTGCTTGCTTCCGTCCTCGGTTACCATTCCCATCTCTCTTTCAGGGTGAAAGACTATTGCTGGAAATGTGGATGGATTAGATAAGTACAGAGAAAGAAATACAGCCACACACACTTCAGTGTGGGAGATTCAGGAAGTGCCAGATGAGATGATGCACACAATGTGACATCGGGCTGATATTAAGAAGCAGGGTTGGGTGATGCATCAAAATTTCACAATATATTTGCCATGATTTTGCTTGCAATATTAAACTATGCAACACTGTGAATATCGCAATGATTTGGCCATTAAAGGGGTCCTATTATGCTTTTCACTTTTTTAATTTTAGTCAGTGTGTGGTGTGTATGTTTGGGCATAAAAAAGATCTACAAAGTTAAAAATTTCAAAGTCCACTCCAAAGGGAGATATTCCGTCTATATATGCCACCACAAATAGTGTAAGTCTGTGGGACTATGGTATAAATAAATTCAACTGTATAACAGTTTCACTACAATTCCTGTTATAATGTTAGAATTAAAGAACAATAAGCATAATACATATTACTGTTGCACTTATCTGTAGGCCTACATAGTAAAGGCAGTTATTTATAAGCTGTTGTTGACATCCTATCCAAAACGTGATTTAGCCAAAAAAATCAACAACAATAACGTTAACACTTTAATATGTCTTGCAATATCCGTGCGTGCAAAGGATCCTCTTGTTCAATATTCTTGAGGTCTGAATTGGCAATATTGACGAACTTGCTGTTTTGGCAAGGGGCGGGGCAGTACTGAAACGCGTCAAAGCTGTTCGCCAATCACAACGCACTGGGACAGCTAACCAATCACAACGCATTCAGTTTTTTAGGAAGGCAGGCCTTCATCAAACCCAGAACTAATTGAGCATTTTGTGTCAGGCTGGGGAGAAAGGTATTGTAATAATGTAAATTATAGTACACCCCCAAAACAAAATCAAGACTTTGTAAAAGAACATAATAGGACCCCTTTAAGTTCCCTAAGACTTTCATTGGACTACTATAATAATCGTTCTTTGTCATGCAGCTCAAGAGCACTAAGGAAGACTAGACAATGTTAAAACAGAAGTTTTAATTCATTCTCTGAATCAAACTTCAACAAAAATGGCACTGAAGTTGGTGAGTTCATTCTAAGGAATCAAGTCAAACTTTGCATTTCAACGAATCAATTCCAAATTTAAAATGAATTGATTCAAAATGATTCACTTCAGTCTTTACTCAAAACACACACACACACACACACACACACACACACACACACACACACATATATACAATGTATACATACAAGCATACACATATATAATTAAATGAGAGATATTTAATACAATTATGATAAAAATGTTGATTCATATTAATATTTTATATTTATTTAATTTTAAAATGTCAACTTACAACAGCTGCTTGGTTGAAACAATTGTTCCTCTGATTAAACAAAAATACCTTTTAATACACTATATTGCCAAAAGTATTGGGACACCCTCATCACCAAACACCAATGACTTGTACATACGTGGACAAAGTTATTGAGACACCCCCTTCATTAGAACAGAAGAAGGCACTTCCAAAACTGTGGTGGATGGAAACACAATTCATGAATTTAAAAATTGTATTTCCATCTCTGTTGCAACAGTTTTGGAAGTGTCTAAAATGGCTGTGCCCATATATACAAGTCATTGGTGTTTGGTCAAAAGTCAAACTGTTGCTATAAAATTAGAAGCACACAAATCCCTAGAATATCATTATATGCTTTAACATTAAGATTTGTACTCATGGAAATTACTAAAGTTCATCAGAAGGGGGTGTCCCAATACTTTTGACAATATAGTGTATCTTTTAAGACATACATTAAATATCACCAAATGACTGAAAAATAAAGATATTTATTAGTTATACTGTATCGCCCAAACCCACATGGAAATCCTGATTTAAACAGATTAAACAGACTGCAGAAACACAGAAATATTTAAAAGTCAAAATACTAAGTAAATGAATCAATAACAGGACAAACATCTGCTCACATATGTAACCGCTGCAGGAAGACTCAGCGAGATCGATGTTTTCAGATACACATGCATACAGATGATTTCAGGTTCAAACATGGCAGAGAGAAGCCGAAAAGTAAAGGATATAGTGGATTAGTCACGGATGAGGCCCCAGCAGTGACAGTTTTACCATGGTGACAGGTTTTTGCCTGAGCAATAGGTTGGCGTTGTGACAGGTTCGCCACGGTGATGGTTACCTGGCGACAGGTGAGCACTCTGCGGGGATTGGTCCCTGGGGGTCGGTTCAACCAAGCCTCGTTTATCACTGACGTACACCACATGGAGTAACAGATGCCTCAATGTAGACGGCAGCAGGGAGCAAACGTGTGTATGTGTGAGAAACAGAGAGCAAAGAAAGCAGTGGCGGAGTGAGGAAGCCAGGGTATGATGTGCAAACTCCATAAATTGCATATGAAGTTTGCTATATAAAGAGGAAATTGAAATTGGCCCGAAATTATTTGGGGCATATTTATTTCTTCACAAAAGCCTAGACTGTTTAGTTGGCCATGGGTGTGCTCAATGTTCTTTTAAGCCTTCTATTCATCAAAGAATCCTGAAAAAATTATTACTTTTGCCACACAAATATGTAGTTAGAATAAGAAGTTTCTTGAACAGCAAATCAGCATTTTAGAATTATTTCTGAAAGATCATTTGACACTGAAAACCAGAGTATTTGCTGCTGAAAAACGCTTGATGTTTATTTGTATTTTGTAAAAATAGAATGTATTCATTTATTTAAAAAGTGCAATGAAGTAATTGCTACTTTTTAGTTTAGGCACTTTACATTTATTTTATTTTGTACTAAAGCTATTTTGTAATTTGTTAACATTACTTGGTTATTTGTTCTTTATTCCAAAATCTTTATTCCAACAATTTTTCATTGTATGCAATTGAAAAACAATTCAATTATAGAGGAAAGCTGAGAGGTACGTAACGCATGAGATGTTTGTGGTTTGAGTGCTTTTGGAGATGTTTATGAAATTTGAACATGAGGATGTCAGAGAGAGACTTGTGCTGGATCTTGGAGTGTGTGTTTGTGTGTGTGTGTGTGTGTGTGTGTGCGCGCATGCTTGTGCTCCTATAATTGCTCTTAGATCCCTCCACTCTTTTGTCTAAGAGCAAGATCCGTCTTTCATTTCATTTCCTCCACTTCACCACAAATTTGAGTCTGCAGCAGGGTTAAGCACAAATCCTCTAAAGCCGACCGTGTATGTGTGTGCACACTGCGCAGGCATCTGAAAGCCAGCGAGACAGGAAGAGAGAGAATTCAGCTGTACTGCAGCATCTCAGAAGCATTGATATGAAATAGAGCTCTGGGACACCAACAAGGTTGTCCAAACACAGCAAAAGTCACTCACACTAATGAAAGTTCCTGCACCAAAATAAAGCACTTCCTCCAAGTCATCAGCACCCCCATAGGCCCTATGGGATTTTTTTATGTGTGTAAACACAATGAAATGGCTCTATATCTTCTACTAAAATAATCTGTTCACTGATTCTGCAATTATATTCATGAAAGATGATATTCTGAAAAATAGCGTTTTATGTCAATTAATGGCATCCAGTGTTGTTTTGGACCAGAAAGACTTTAATTATATGCATAAAAACAGTTGAAATCATCTTTTGTGTTCCACGGAAGAAACTCAGTCATCCAGGTTTTGAACGACATGAGGGCAAGTCGATGAACAGTATTTTTGTACGACTACGCTGTGACTACGCTGTAACTATCACAAAAATATTACGAATAATTAGTAAACATATGAGATTTTGATTAAAATTAGATTTTTATTCATATGAATATTCCTCCATTAATCAACTGGATCAGCGTAGTCTACGTTAAAACCTTTAAGTGCTGAATCCAGTATTTTTAAGTCAAAACCAGACTGCTCTTTAACTTCTCCTTCAGGAAATCAAGTGTACAGACTTTAAAGGCAAACAGATTAATAACTCATCTTTTTGTCGACTGCCCCAGTGTTTGGCCTCTCTCTTTTTTGGCACGTCGACTGAAATTGCGGTTCATCATCTTGTAGACATAAAAAGTTCAAAAGGTAAACAAAACTCACAGAGATGTTTTCTCAGAGTGTGTGTTGTTTGGGTTTTCTATTCCTCAGTGAGAAAGAGAGTGGAAGAGAGAGGATAATAAGGGACGGGTAAGAGTCAAGAAGCTAATAAGGCCAAAGGAGGATGAAACATGATGCTAACATCAAATTAACCCACTTAAGCAAGAGATGACCAAACGCTCTTCAATCCAGCCTGCAGGGTTAGATAGATATTGGGAAATTTAATTAGAAAGAAGTGTAGAGCCATGTGACAAACCAAATTCGACCAAGTAGGTTAATTAGGAGCACTTGTTTCATGTTGTCCTGTCCCTCTCTCACACTTTACTGCATATGTGCAAATACACTCTCAAATGCATCATGTACATGTAAACACAACTACACAATCCAGCATCAGCAGAACACTGTTGTGCATTAAGCGTAAAATTAAAAATGAATCTCACTGAACAGACCACGAAGGTATGGAGTGTATGCAAATAGGCAGAAGAGAAAACAATGGGTCCAATATAAACTTAAAAGACAATAGCGTTTGAGTGACAACTCCATTCTAACCAATCTCTGACGAGAATACATGCTAATTACAATGAGGTTTATGAACATGGAGTAACAATGGCAAACAGAGCAACAGGCTGATTAATCCACCCTGTCCATTATCTCCAACACCCCAGACAGAGGCGAATGCCACATTTACTCATCTCACAGCAATCATGAAAGCAAAGTATTTAAAATATTTAAAGATTACACTATAAAAAATGAGTGTGATTTTAACAGTAAGAGACTGTAAAAATCATACAGTAAACCTGTTAATTGGTTAACAGTAAGTTTCCGTACTATATATGGTGAATTACATTTAGTATAATTGTACAATAAAATACCATTCAAATTATGGTTTTTGGAAGTGAAAAAGAACAAGTCATTGTATAATTTACAGCGAAAAACCGTAAATTGGCATGCCCAGAATTCCCTGCGTGACAACTTCACATTTGATGTTTTTTCATTTAAATAAATATTTTTCTTCTTAGTTTTGTACTAATATTTTTTAGGGTAAAGTTCTGGCAACCATAGCTGCCGGTATTTTACCGTAAATGTCACAGATGGGTTTTTTTTACAGTGTAACATTGAAATAACCAATTTATAATTATTAAAACTATGTATATACAAATTAATTTAGATTAAAACAAAATATACATCAGTTTCTATTAGGCCTAATCAAAAAATCCTGAAAAACATGGAAAAGACATGGTTTTAATATTAAGCTGCATAACTGTTTTCAACATTGATAATAGCAAGATGGTGTAAAATCATGAACTTGCGTCAGCACCAATAGCCCAGTGGTTAGTGTGCCGACATATAGCGCAACTGTGCTTGCGGCGACCCGAGTTCAATTCCTGTCTCGAGGTCCTTTGCCGATCCCGCCCCCCTCTCTTCACCCAATGCTTTCCTGACCGCTCTCAACTGTCATATCAAATAAAGGCAAAAAAAGCACATAAATATAACTTAAAAAAAATATATAAAATCATGAACTTGAGGAGCACTAAGATTTCCTGTAATCACTGAGCCCTACTTAAATGGGACAAATCACAATTTATATTTTTTCTCCCTCATGAGGTCCACTTATTAGTCATAATCTGTCAGTGCAATTTCTCAATGTTCCCTGACCTGTGCTGTTGTGGGTCATCTTGAACCATTTTAGACACAGATTTACTGCAACTTTCGCATCAGCTTTTCAGCCTGAAAGTTCATGCCATCCTCCACAGATGTGATTTGAACTTGGAAATGGCAGGATGTCTGTTTCACAACATATACGGTGTGTCTCACACATCATATCTCTCACTTACAAACAGCAAACTATGACTCTTGAGCTGTGATTTGTCATGTAGGATCAATTTGACCACCTATGAGAGTAAAGAGTACCACCTATGCTAGATAACTAGTGCTAACAGCACTTCTGAAATGTTGCACTATAAAAGTATAGATCTGTCATCAATTACTCATTCTCATGTCGTTCTAAACCTGTTTGACTTACTTTATTCTGTGGAACACAAAATAAGATATTTTTTGAATAATGTTGGTAACCAAACAGTTTTGGTTACCATTGACTTCCATAGTACGCAGAAAAAAAATACTAATAATATTTGTTCCACAAAAGAAAGAATGGTTTGTAATGACATGAGGGTGTATAACTGAGCAAATGAAATGAGTAACAATACTTATGAGCAAATTCATCTCTGCCATTCCAATAATATGCAGATCTGGATGAACACGGACAAAAACATATGTGATGCAAATGTTAAATTATAAAATCAATAAATGAAAAAGAATGACACAAATGAAAGAAGAATTAAGAACTTTTAGTCCATATCAATTAGCTTTTATACCTCACATACATACTGTCAAGGTTTTCACATAATTTCGACCAAACTATTTTTATGACTCCTCCCAGACCTGGTTATCAACTTATACAATCATCAACATATTCCTGATATTTTTGGGTTTTCTACTCTTTAAGGCACTCCTAAAAGTGGACAGAACTACACACACATTCCACGTATCCAAATTTTTGACTCAAAAACACTCTTTAGAACATCATCTTTTATGTCTCAAATGCATGTGTCCTCTCTCAATAGAAAAACACAGAACAACATCACGGAAAAATATTTCAGTTTGTTGCAATAAAAACTGCCCTGTCTTCGTTTCCCTTGAGATTCCAAAAAAAAAAAAAACACTGAAAAGAAAAACTGCAAGTAGCTGCTCGACCTAGAAAAAAAAAACCTGTCCAGGTTCAAATTTTTTCAACAGTTCAACAATACAACCATTAGTTTTAGACGTAGTATAAAAGTATAAAATTAAGATCCCTCTCTTAATCAGAATTAAATGAGATAAGGTCTTCACAAAGGTCAGATTTACAAAAAGCCTACAACCTTTCAAGAAATGTAAACACAAGTACAGCCAAAAAGCCTTGATAAGTGAACACTGGAAAGCAGGTACTGGAATATTGAAAAGCAGAGAGATGAAATTGTGCAAAAAGCCCGGCATTCACGGCCAGCACAAAGGAACAGACAACACAAAGCTTGTTGTTGAACATGCTCTCACTCAGAATTTGAAAGTGGCGCAGCCTCTTGTGACGATCAAAGTAATAAGATTCAATGTCCTCTCTATTTACTTTCCTAACAAACCGTCACAGGACGGTTCCAAGCAGACAAGTGAATGTATGATAAGCAGCCTATTTGCAGTATCAAAGATAGACAAAGGAGCTTTCCTGTCACAAAATCAAGTCACGTTTTCAAGAAAAAAAAAAAAAAAGTCAGAAATAAAAAGGCGCATTGAGAGAGACTTTTGTCAGGAAGGCAGTTCATGGATCTTCAACCCTCTTCGAGATGAAGCATATTACATGTTTGTACATATTTGTACATATTACATGGGCCGTGTGTATTTTTGTAATTACAAACAAACTACTAATTATTCAGAAATAAAATAGCTTCAAGCTGAAAGGTCCTAGGTCGTAGCCTTGAGGGACATCATAAGGCAAGTGAGGACAAGCAGAGAGAGAGGAGGATGGGTGTGAAGACAAGAACAGCAGCCAAATTAGAGAAATTAAGAAGAGGAAGCCAAATGTCAGGTCAAACATAATTAGACTGGGATGAGAAAGAGAGAGAGAGAGTGAGAATATGATTGTGTGGAATATGATGCTCTGGAACACAACATGCCGAGGAGTTTTCAGCACCACAAAGTTGCAATAAACAAGTCATTCATCACATATATGCTCTATCTAGACACCACATTACTGCTTTTCAGTTTAGACACACAGAAACAATAATGTAAACACTCAAAATGATACAGAAAGAAGGATCCTTAAAGTCAGTTAGAACAAATATTAAGATTAAGGATAAAGTAAAGTGTACAATTAGCGGTCCGGCTCACAAAGACAGATGGAATAAGACGAAAAAAGGAAAATACGAGGGGGGGGGGGGACACTGAGATTAGAATGTGTCCCAATGGAGGACATGATTTTGATTTTGGTATATCTATATTTAGGCCTATATAATTGTTTTCTTTTATAAAGTGTTTTCTTTTTTCTTTGAATCAGGGTTTCCACTGACTTGGCCTAGATATTTGAGGTACATTTTAAAAGTACGATTTCCAGATTTGGAAAAGTTACGTAAATTAATAATAATATAACAATGAATAATATCTTTTAACTTATATCTTTTATGAATATTTAAACATTTTTATTTTTAAAAAGAAAAGTTTTTAAGAGAAAAGTTATAGATTTTCCATCACTGTGGCAACTGTGGGACTGAGAGACAAAGAAAGGAAATGAGACTGAAAAACAGAATTGAGTATTTTCATTAGAAGGAATAATTCATTAGAGTGTGCTGATGGGGGGCGTATTAGGAGGAGACCTGATGAAATCCTTAAGCGAGAGAGTGCCATACAGCAGGAGAGAGCACATGCTGGAAGGCGTGGATATGGGCTGCTGTGATTGCCATCGCAAGCCTCTTCCCAAGTTTCACCGCTGATTGGGCACAGCTCAAGAGAGTTTTCCAGAGAGGATACCGTAACAAAACACAATGAATAACTGTGCAACGACTATGCAACAAATGACAGCAAGATGACTGATGCTGAGCACTTTCTGAGAGAATGCACAAAATCTGAAAAAAAAAAAAAATCTGTACACCATACATTGGACATTTTAACGAACAATGAAATGCTAAGAACTGCTGTGCTATAGCAATACAGTATGTGTCTGTCTGCTTCAGTATAACAGACACATTTTACCACCGCTTTTCTTTTATACATTTTTTTTCTTAACCTTGTAGGATCAGAACGAGTCAGACAAACTAAGATTCGATCAGAACATCGAAACATGAGGAGCCGAAATTCCAGAAAAGCCCAACAGCACATCATAAATCTGTCCATGGTACTCTGGTGCCATGAGTCTGGAGCAAGCCTAACCAACAAGCCTCTTTCACAGAACAGCTCGCAGAACTACACAGAGACTTTCTTTTTCATATGCACATAAAATCATCCTAAAAGGACATTGCTAGGCATAACACTATATTATGTATGTAACCACACATTAGACTATCATGTTTTAAGCACATATTATGTATGTCTTTTTAATAACTATTGAATGACTTTAAGGTTTATTCGTGTTTGGTATGTATGAGTTTGACAATTCTAGCTTGAAACGTTTCTTCCAATTGATTCTTTGTCAAATGTATCATATTCTGGTTATAGAAATCACATCCAAAAGTATACTTTGCAAGAGTGTGTAAAATTCAGACCATGTGACTGATAACATGCTGATTTATGATGGAAGGAACAACCCTAGCTAAGAAAATAGCCTATCTAATTGGTCAAGACACCAAATGGGATGTGTCCAGAAGCCGAGTTTAAAAACTCAGGACACCATCAAATCTTCCCTTCCCGTCTTTTTGCCACCGCGTTTTGACGCTGTTTTTTTAGCGCTCTTTGAGCGTGCTCTGGCCTACAGGCCAGCTTTTACTTAACACCACGATGAAAAGAAAAACCACCTATTCTCGTTACACCCTTTCTTTCTTTTATTTTAGTTTATTTTCTGTTGTGAATTTCGTGTTCTCAGTTTAAGTTCTCAGCCACGTCTTGTCTCCGAGTTCAACTCGATCCTGTGCCCGCCTCAAAACTTCAACCAGACCAACTCCGCATCCTCAGCCAACACCCAAGACATCACTTCAACGACTACTGAACTTCCAGCCAATCGGCAACTTGGGAAACCCCTTTTCCTGCAATGATGACGGCGACAAAAGGGAATCCCTGTAACACAAAGGCAACGCAAGTAAGTAACCTTCAGGTCTAACTGAGCTGGTGCATTTAATATAAATTTTAGCCTCATTGAGAAACTCAATGCGAGGGTTAATTAAGTGATTGATGGTTGTTCAGGTCTATGCAATAACACATATTGCTATAAACTTGGGATTTCACATTCTCATTCTCTAAACTCATCCTTTTTCTCTTTCTGCAACGTGTGAATGTGTGAATGCGTGTGTTCATGTGTTAGATTAGTTTATGTCTTAGGTTTATATAAATAAAGTCTTATTTATATTGAAAAGAGAAGTATCTTGTGTTTTGTGCTTACAAGTTAATGTCTTAATCTGCCGATCTTGTTACTGTGCTTATTAATAGTGTTTTCACTATATTTTGGATTTTAATATCCAGTGCAGAATTAATGTTATACGGCTCATTCAGTGAATCGCTGCTGACTCAGTGATCAGCCGCAAAACAGTGATTCTGTTCAAATTCCCTATAAAATCATAAATGATTCCCTTTGAGCTAAATTAATTTATTTACATATTAAACCCTACAACCTGTAACTTTATTTTAACTGTCAATTATACTATGCATTCGTTTATGTATGCATGTTGCTTTGCACGATTTAAAGGCCATTTCACAACAAATGTGACACAAATAGCAGATCAATTCTATTTAGACATAAAAAAGAAAGAGAAAAGAGAAAAAAGTGTGGCGAAAGAATGTTAACAGTTTGGATTGATGTTAGCAGCTATAAATATGTGTGGAAACAGAAAATGGAAACGAAACGTGTCAAACTGGGCAGACTTATCCAATTAAGGATAATATAATAGTAAGGATAAGTCATAGTCACAGGATAAGGATAGTCAATGAAAATTTAAAATATTTATACAATTTTCTTACAAATAAGTTAAAATACTAAAAAAGAAAAATAAATTTTTCTAAATGCTACAAAGGAATTTAGGCACCTCAAGTTGATAATGCAGATACAGATATATCTGTTACAGATAATGCAGTTGATAATGCAGTCGTGGCCTAATGGTTAGAGAGTTGGACTCGTAATCCAAAGGTTGCGAGTTCGAGTCTCGGGCCAGCAGGGATTGTAGGTGAGGGGAGTGAATGTCCAGTGCTCTCTCCTCCTCAATACCATGACTGAGGTGCCCTTGAGCAAGGCACAGAACCCCCAACTGCTCCCCGGGTGCCGCAGCATAAATGGCTGCCCACTGCTCCGGGTGTGTGTTCACCGGTGTGTGTGTGTTCACTGTGAACACTGTGTTAGATGACTATTGAATATTCAATATTGAACTAAATAAATATAGATTTTTTTCATTCATTCATATATGATTCACTTTCACTTTTAAAGATCAACTGATGAGTTAGATGACAGCACAATTAAATATTCAATATTGAACAAAATAAATAAATAAATATAGATTATTTTCATTCATTCATATGGTATATTCATGGACTGCTTTTTTATGCAAGAAAAAAAGAGAAACAGACAGAGAGAGAGAGGGAAAAAAAAAAAAAAACGGGGGCCAGTTACCCAAAGCCATTGATCTTGTTAACAATGAAAGTCAAGTGTGTTGTGTGATGTATGTGAAAGAGAGCAAGACAGAGAAAGCGCCAAAACAATCCAGCCTGTAAACTGCTTTTAGAGAAGTGAATGTTTGATCTCTCTTGCCCTCCGCTCATGGAGGTAATGATTAAAAAGGCGACAAACCGAGAGCGACAAACACACAGGACAGATATCACAAAGCAACCCCTCTCGTTATCTGCTTTTAGGATTGTGCGTGTCTGATCTTTCATGCCCTTTGCTGACAAAGGTATTGATTAAGAGAGAAAGAGAATGCAGCCCTGTCGCTCCACCAGATGGGCTGTGAGTCTCACTGCATCTCTGTGCTGATGCAGTAACAGGTTACACATGTGCATCAGCATGTTTGTCTGTGTGCGTTTGTGTGTGAAACAGTGCCGTCTCTGTTCTCTCCTCTAATTCAGGCTGCGTTTTCCTTCTGCTGCTGCTCCTGCTGAGCTCTGACGCTTCTACATGCCCTCCCTGACCTCTGCTGGCAAGACAAATAGATTTCCCTCTACCTGCATCTAAACATACACTCATACTAACACACACACAGACCTTATTAGGATTATTATTGATGTTCTGTCAACATGGCGCCTAAAATACACTAAACCCCACAACCCTGCACACTGTTCTTAACTAAATGCATGTACAAAAGAGTGAGTCAAGTGTGTTGTGTGTTTGTGTGTGTGCGCGTGAGTGAGGGAGTGAAGGTAGAGAGAGAAACAGACAATAAGAGAGAGAACGAGAGAAGATAGAGAGGCAAATTACTGATCAGTTACTGATTCCAAATTATATTCCAAAAATTGTAATTAGTAACATAATCCATTACATTACCAATTTTAGGTAATATAATCAGACTACTTTTAGATTACTTTGACCCATCACCTTTTCACATTGATTTAAATATGATAATCTTGTACCATACTGATAAAAATACAAAGGGTTCGAAAATATTTCATTTGTTGTCATCAACAATATGACGTGCATTAAACATTATATAACGTCAAGGTTTCCCAAGCTGGGTTTGTGAAGGAACTGGGGGAGTTTAATGAAAAGCTAATAATTAATTAAATCATAAAAATGCTAAATGAAAACAATTTTAACATGAATCAAAATAATATACTTACTGACCCAAAACCAACATCAGAGAACCATGAACATGCAAATGTGATACTTCATTATTAAACTATTTATTTAAAATTTCAGGGTACTTGAAATTAAAATATATTAGGTCAAAGAGGATCAGATGACAAAAAAAAGTTGGATATATATTAGTGCTGTCAAACGATTAATCGCATTCAAAATAAAAGTTTTTGTTTACATAATGTGTGTGTGTGTGTGTGTGTGTGTACTGTGTATATTTATTATGTATCTATCTATCATATATATATATATACACACACACATACATATATACACACACACACACGGTATCTCACAGAAGTGAGTACACCCCTCACATTTTTGTAAATATTTTATTATACCTTTTCATGTGACAACACTGTAGCAAAGTGTCATTTCTTCAATGTAAAGTAGTGAGTGTACAGCTTGTATAACAGTGTAAATTTGCTGTCCCCTCAAAATAACTATAACTATAAAACAATATTTTGTGTGGCCACCATTATTTTCCAGCACAGCCTTAACCCTCTTGGGCATGGAGTTGACCAGAGCTTCACAGTTTGCCACTGGAGTCCTCTTCCACTCCTCCATGACGACATCACGGAGCTGGTGGATGTTAGAGACCTTGCGCTCCTTCACCTTCCGTTTGAGGATGCCTCACAGATGCTCAATAGGGTTTAGGTCTGGAGACATGCTTGGCCAGTCCATCATCTTTACCCTCAGCTTCTTTAGCAAGGCAGTGGTCGTCTTGGAGGTGTGTTTGGGGTCGTTATCATGTTGGAATAGAAGGGAGGGGATCATGCTCTGCTTCAGTATGTCACAGTACATGTTGGCATTCATGGTTCCCTCAATGAACTGTAGCTCCCCAGTGCCAGCAGCACTCACGAAGCCCCAGACCATGACACTCCCACCACCATGCTTGACTGTAGGCAAGACACACTTGTCTTTGTACTCCTCACCTGGTTGCCGTCACACACGCTTGACACAATCTGAACCAAACCACGGCTCTGTAATTCCCTCATCACACAATGATAGATAACCTTCCGCGCTATGATGACGGGAAGAAGTTGGGGTCAAACCTTATCAAACGATTAATCTGCGTTAAAAATATATTAACGCGTTAAATTTTTTTTTAATAATCGCATGCGTTAACGTTGACACCCCTAATATACATATATATATATATATATATATTTTTTTTAATTGTTGGTCTACATACACATGCAGAGCAGCATTGCTATTTTTCAGTCTTGTGCATGAGTGCCATATTTTCATGAAGCTATAATAAAATATATAATAAAAATGTTCAATTAAAGAAAGATTAACATGTCAAATTGAAAAATCAACTACATTTAAAATGTATGCAACAAATAAATATGCAAACCAATATTTGAAAATATCAAATACTACCGTTCGAAACAGTCACTATACACTTCCACCATATTACTTTTGTGTAAAAGGATAGATGTACATATAGTATTATTTGTTACATGCTATTGACCTACATAAAAACATGCTGATGTGGCTGCAGGTCAGCTGCTCCGATCGCATGTAGTTCATTAGTCTGCCATGGACATGTAATGTCAAGAGGAGCTTATAGTCCACTCAGCTGTGCAGTTCAAAATCACAGCAGCACTTCCGCAACGTAGAAGCAAGAAACACTGCCAGAAAAAAAACTTGAATGTCAGCTTTTACCCCCACGCTGTGATAAAAATAAAAGTCTCTTTTCAGCCTTTCTCAGCTTAAACCACAAACTGCACTCGGGTCACCTGGATGTTACAGAGTTCAGCTCACGCTTCAGTGTAGCAACATAAGAGTTCTCAACTATGTATTTCCTGCATCCTTTAGAACACCTTTCTGTATGCACAGATACAGGGCATCTAAAAGACTAAAGACTGTTGGTCTTTAAACAGCATCATTTCGAAACAATGACCTGAATGTGTAGTTGAGCGCCTTGGAGTCCTGTATATAATATATGTGCATTTAATGTCAATTATTAGACAGAAACACTGAAGATGGATGGGCATTTAGAGTAATTTTATAGTCAAAAAAGTTTAAACAGTTATCAAATAATGTATACTTGAAAAAATATAATGGAACATAAAAATACAATTTTATAGATTTTTATTTAGTAATAGAATCATATCAATCAGAGATATTAACATTTTGTTAAAATAAGCTAACAACTTTCAACATCGCACACAACCTACAATATTATAAAAAAAATGTAAATGAATATAAAAATAAAATATGAAGTAGAAAACTATTTGAAATGCACATGACCATCCCGAGTGGAAAGCAACTGGAGAAAAATGGGGAATGTGGTTTGAAAATGTTGCAAGCGAAATTTAAACCTTGCCATCCATGTGAGCACCAGAGCTCAACATGTCATGAATATGCAAACAGACTGCTTCACAGCATGCCTTCACGTAGCTCTGTAACGAAACAAACACACTCACAGACAAACAACACCACATTCCCTTCCCGCTTTCTGAGGCGCATTGACTGCAAGAGTTTGATTTCAGCTGCGGCGGAGCTGTCAGCCATGTGCCGCAGATCTTGTGACGCTGGAGTAGAGCTGAGCTCTGACTGACAGTCAGGAGAGAGCAGACGCTTGCTGACAGGACTCCAAACAAAGGGAAGTGTCAGTTTGCTTGCGTGACATGCCGGAGGCTTACACGTGGCAAAGAAAAGCTGAAGATGAAGCACTCGTGCCAATTTAGAAGCACTGCCAGTCCTAGGAGATTTTAATCTCATCCATGAGATATCAATGAGAGGCTGTCAAAGAGATGGAAGAATATTCATCTGCGCTTTCTCTCTCTCATCCACACAAACAAACTCTGTATCACAGAGATAAGAGCATTAGCCCATTGGGAAGACACCTTTTACACAGGATTACATAAATTAACGGCACATTTCATTTGACAGATTCAACGTGGCACAGACAGAGACTTCAGAAGTGTTAACAAACAACAAAGCTCCAACTTCTGTCCAAAGACAGAAGGACGAAAAGTACAATGTGCTGGTGACTGCAAATTACTTCAAGTATGACGCCTTTAAATCACATCTGAATGATCAAATTTTAGACTTAACTTCACATGAAACAGCACACAACAATGTCAGTTACCAACAGAACACTCTGGGGTTTCTTTTAGCCACAATATTCCAAATGGCCAGTTAAATATGCAGTCAGTTTTTGTTTATGTTTTGCTGGGAAATCCCTGACTTATACTAATGGTGTAGATACAGCATCAAGCCAAAAAACAAAAAAATAAATCCGACGCAATTGTAGAAATACACTATGCACTGTAAGAGAGGATTAACTTATTCCAAGAATCAAGTTGGTCGTGTGATCTCAAAATTGTGGCCCTCATGAGGCAACCCACAGCATGTAAAATAAAACAGCTTTCATAAGACCGATACAATTATCTTTATCTCAGTGGTCCTCGACCTTGACTCCAAAACCACAATAATATTCGAAGGCCTCATGACTTTTCCAGTTTTTCGTGATTTACTGGATAAGATTAAATATTTCATTTTTTACTCATTTCTACCCAATACATTATTTTTAGAGCTTAGCATAACTATAAAAATGTACATTCATTATAATGCCAGTGAAGTTTTATTTATTATTTTACATGACTTTTCTAGTCTAGACATTACACTTTTAAAATGAGGCTCTCTCATATATCCTGACTCTGAAATTAAAAAAATTAAATGTTGAGGGTTGAATTAAAATAAGAAATATGTAGATTTTTAGTTGTTTTGGTTTTTTGAAATAATTTTAAGTCATCTTAGAAGTTTGCTGGGGCCCCGGCCCCCTGGTGGAGAATCACCACTTTATCTAATATGAGTTAACATTTTTCCAAAATATTATCCTTTTTTTGTTTGTGAGTGTAACCCATTTTAATGAGCAAAAAACATTACTGAGATTCGTTTTTAATGTGAATTTTGACAGCAAAATGTATTCCTTTTGCATTTTGTGTACCACTGATGAAAAACTATTACAAGCTTGCAGGAATAAACGACTCATTTAGCCTGTTTACGAGGTGACAGGCTTGTGCGACAAAACTATACTCCCCGCACGAGTATGATAAAATACAAATACAGCATCAATTACCCACCTAATGCACATTCTTTGCTCTTCATTTTGCTACATTAGTGCTAAATGCTTTCTGTCTTAAGTGAAAAATACAAAAAAAGGCCCAAGCATGCCCATGCTGTTCCAAACAAAATCACTTTTTATTTCATAGCATATCACATCTTTTAAGTTAATAAGAACAAGGACTTGAAAGCAGCATTAACCAGTGTTAGGATATACTACAACATCTGAAAATTGCATTTTCTTAATAGCTCATCAAATCTTTGCATGCAAATTAGCTTGGGCAATATTAGCCTACATGCCACACACCTTTTAACACATGAACTTGCAGGAATAATTTGTTGCTAAATGATCTCAAGTTCATCTAAAAGTGGATGTTGGTAAGTTTCTGCAAGCTGAATGAAGAGCCAAAAGGGAATCAAAGTTCCTCCTGACACTGTAAGTTGGAGGAAACCCAATGCTGCGCTGTATTTCTGGAGCTGATCTTCTAGGCATTCACATCAAAGGCAAAACAACTCATTAGAACTCTTTGAATGACTGACAGGTCTATGTGAGAACAAATGTGTTTCCATGACAACCAGTCAGTTATTGGATGACAAGGGCATCATTGACAGAAAGATTAGAGCGAACTAGAGCCAAAGGAATACACGAAGCTAACAACAATCGATAGGGAGTTTCACACAAACACACACAGACCCAATAGCACAGACAAATACAAGTCATTAACTTAACAGATTAGACCAAACATACCCAAACACAAACTCTGAAAAATAATACTTATCATTCGCTCATTTTCTACCACTTTCACATATTCACATTATGAGAAAAAAAAAACAACAACAAATGCATTCTTTCACTATTCCCTCTCGTTTGGGAGTCTTTATCTGCATACAAAGAGCAGCCACACACATTCACTCCTACAGAATCACATGCATACACAACACAGGCCCTCATCAGCGGTGCTTCATTAAGCTGGGTAAACAGAACATTAATGATTCATTAGAGCCAGCGCTGTTTATTAGTACACAAACCAAGACAGACAGAGCCCGTCTTATACCCTCCTCTCAGCCATATTTTGTATAGAGACACAAACACACTCAGCACAAAGCACTTCCAGACAGACATCCCTGTAAAACAATGGAAAAGCCACTTCAGCAATAAAAGAACAACACCTGAGACCAAGTTTCACCTAACTAGACTTTTGACTATCAGCATGAAGTCTGGATCACATTACAACTTATTTTGGCCTGTTGCCCACTTAAGATAGGAAAGGAACATCCGAGTGACATGTAAAGTGACTAACCGCACATTAATTAAAGGGATAGTTCACCCAAAAAATGAAAATTGTGTCATTAATTGCTCACCTTCATGTCGATCCAAACCTGTAAGACCTTCGTTCTTCTTCAGAACACAAATTAAGATATTTTGATGAAATCCGAAAGCTTTCTAACCCTGCAAAGACAGCAAGGGAACTAGCATGTTCAAGGCTTAGAGAGGTAGTAAGGACATTGTTAAAATAGTCCATGTGACATCAGTGGTCCAACTGTAATTTTATGAAGCTACCAGAACACTTTTTTATTCAACAATTTCTTGCCTTCTGTGTCAGCCTTTGCCACACGTTTACGAAAGTACCACGACACATGCGTGTGGTGCTGCTGACGCTGGAGGCGGCGTTCTATATAATGATGTCACATTGACTATTTTAACGATGTCCTTACTATCTTTTTGGGCCTTGAACATGGTAGTTACATTGCTGTCTATGGGAGGGTTAGAAAGCTCTCGGATTTCATCAAAAAATATCTTAATTTGTGTTCCGAAAATGAACAAAGGCCTAACGGGTTTGGAACGACATGAGAATGAGTAATTAATGACACAATTTCCATTTTTGGGTGAACTATCCCTTTGTCATATAGTTCAGAGGTGTTCAAAATCTTTTCAGTCATTTTCACAGGAAAAAAGTAAACCTAGCACATATTTTTTTTATCTTATAGTCAGTCTTTTGTCCAAATCCAGGGCCCTCATGTAGAAAACATTTCACAGAATTCAGCCTAAAAATGTGCATATGCACAAAAAGCAGATTTCTTTCATGCGCACAAAAGATTTTGAGATTTGTAAAACCATACATAATCCAGAACCTGCACAAAATATGGAGCTTATAACACTAGCTGCACTATGCATAACCTCATCTACATAACCATATTTTCATCCATGTGATACAACCATGTTTATTGACTTTTTAAGAATAAAATTCTCCAAATCTCTGCAAATCAAAATATATTTGCCAAAATTGAGAAAGTTTTTAGTTTTAAATTTATGCAGTTTTGCATATAAAATAAACATTTTCGGATGTTTGTATATTTTTTTACTTTAAACTGATACTTTTTGCAGTGTAAATACAACTGTCTGAGATCAACAATTTCTGACAGAACATTAAAAAAAATAAAAATAATAAAAAATTCACAATATTTCTACATCGGGCCCACGGTCATTAGACTTGGATTAATATTGGCTATATGGAGCCTTATAAGATGTCTATATGATAATCAGGAAAAAGTAAAACAAACATAACAGATGAAAATAGAAGGAAATATCTGGTTACACTTTATTTTAAGGCGTCCTTGTTACAGTGTAGTTATTATACAGTACATTTAAATACTGTGTAATATTAATTAACTACATGTATTTGCTATATGTTAGGGTTAGGATTAGGGTTATTTGCATGTAATTATGCATAATTAATTGTTATTATAACAGTGATTACATGTAACGTGTAACAAGGACACCTTAAAATAAAGTGTTACCAAATATTCTTGTCAAATATTCAACTCACATCTGTTAAAGAGATAGATGATAAATATTTGCATCATAACCTCTGGATATATTGGAGAAGTCAAATAGAATTAGATGGTCAGGCTTGTTATCCCCAGTGGAAGATTCCATAAATACAGCATTATATGGGTAAAACACATTTTTCCGCATTGACCGCAATTTAATAGTAGCCATGCATTCTGACAAAATAGATTTTTTGCAAGCAAAACATAAACTGCAGATATTTCATTATATTATAGTAGGCATTTTCCAGTGCATAAATGTGCTGGGCTCTTGAAATCATGAAAATAATGTTCTCGCAACACTGACTAGCTGAAGCTGCCATAAGAATGATACAATCCTGAGCCCTTCACTAGCAACTTCCTGCTGGTTCATGAGCCGAGAAGTGAAAGGCAGCAGACAGGGAAAAAATAAGTCCATTTCACACTATTAAAACATCCACAAAAAATAAAAAAATCAGATGCTGGTAAAACTTTTACAATATTATAATGATATTTTTGCGATTTATATCAAAGAAGGTATTCTGACAGAATGCACAGCTACTTTTAAAAAAGACTGTCAGTGGAAAATGATGCTTTCAGTGTAGTTAAGCCATCCACCAGTGGTTAACTGAACCAATATTGGACTTGTAAGCCTGACACCACAGTCTCTTGTGGGTCTCATTGGCCCATGTCGGCTCATGTCGTCCCTGTTTTTGGTCAGCTGGAAATAGAGGCCCTAGCCTGTCTATACATACCTGACCTAATGCAGTGCAAATGCGGTAATATAAAGCTGGACTGACAGCGCATAAAACGGCGCCGGGAAAGATTTAAAGCAGGCTTGCATTCCCAGCCCAGCCAGAACATTTCGTGGATGAGAAAATGTCCGGGAAAAGAGCTAATGGCCCATCTCAAGTCTGCTGAGAGTATGTGAAAAGGTTACCACACACACCGTTAACCTCGTTCATATGACCTTATGACAAGACACATTCTTCTGATCTCCGAATATGACTTATGAGGGTGTTACACCGCACTCATGAGCACATACGCACATTTGCACGTGTGTGCATCCATGCGAGAACACAGAGGAACACATTAATCATGAATAGTGTCATTAGCCTAAAATGTCCCACAATGCGAAGGCCTGCAAATGTACAGGCTAATAACACTAAAATGTCCCACAATGCAGCAGGCCTGCACATTTGCAGTCTAACACACACACACACACACTGTCCATTTCATCTCTTTTGATCGCTTTATCCCTGCCTGGGCTCTAGTGTTAAAAAGTAAACAAGCTTTCTTCCCCAGCAATCACTGGAGACATGGCAGACAACGAATAATTAATGATTAGGGTCGGCTCGTTTTAGTAACGAGGCTTCGCTGGGACCGAATATTCAAATGAGAATTTATGACTCATCAGCAGCTTCTAATTAAGCCCAACCGTTGCATTATTTATCAGCTGTTTACCACAATCACTGAGAGTGTGTTTGTCTCTGGATAGGACTGTTTTTTATGCATCTACCTAGCAAAATAATTTAAAATCATTAAGACAGTCAAAGTCGAAGCTTTCATATTTATATCATATGAATTTAATTAACTTCAATATTCACGTTATGTAATCTTACAGTGAAATGAAAGCTGATGTTTAAGTGTGGTTGTACATTATTCAAAACACATGAAAAAAAATCCTGGCACAAACCGCAAAACCTTTTTTCCCCCCTAAGTATATTTCATCTGAAAATAAAGCTTTGATGAAACTCATTTACTCACCCACATCATTCCAAAGTTGTATGAACAATAATAATAAAAAAAGTTTATACTGCTCTCCAAAGACGACAAAAAAGCATCATGCTCATGCACAAATTTCACTCTGTTCCTCACAGAAATGCACAGTATATAACATTTTATAACCTAGCCCACTAGTCATGTTGCTTTTATATTGCTTTAGCCTCTTTGGAGCTCAGCAGCATCTTTCCACATTCACTTTCATTGTACAAAAAACAGGAGCTCTGACATTCTGCTAAAAATCTGCACTGTGAACTAACATAAACAACTGTATTTTTATTAACTAACATTAACAAAGATAAATAAATGCTATAAAACATAATGGCCATTTTTAGTTCATGTTAGCTAATGCATCTCTAATGTTAACAATTGTGTTAACCAGAAAATCACGAGTTTGTATAGAGATTAATAAATGATTGAACCTTCATTTTGAATGAACTATTAATACTGATGAGAAACATATGATTAGTTCTGTTATGTATAAAAGCCTGTATGCCAATGGTGTGAACCTTTTACTGCTTAGTTCACCATTCACTATTTTAGTTCAGAACCATAGAGATTGAAACACATATATGGAGCAAAAGAGAGGTTTGTTTGCATCTATGAAAAAAATAGGATTCTTTCATTATGTAGTCTATAAGACCATATAATTCATTAAACTAAAATTTAAGAGATACAAATCATACATATTAAGGACTATGAATGATTTTGCATTATATATCATGTGCACATCTATAATCCAACAAGAACCTTATATTATATACAGGTGCATCTCAATAAACTAGAATGTCATGGAAAAGTTCATTTATTTCAGTAATTCAACTCAAATCGTGAAACTCGTGTATTAAATAAATTCAATGCACACAGACTGAAGTAGTTTAAGTCTTTGGTTCTTTTAATTGTCATGATTTTGGCTCACATTTAACAAAAACCCACCAATTCACTATCTCAACACATTAGAACACTTCATAAGATCAATTAAAAAAAACATTTTTAGTGAATTGTTGGCCTGTGTGCATTGAATTTATTTAATACACGAGTTTCACAATTTGAGTTGAATTACTGAAATAAATTAACTTTTCCACGACATTCTAATTTATTGAGATGCACCTGTATTATTGAAGACTGATTAACGATTTTATTAAGAATAGAAGACTTTAAATGGGCAGGTCAGTGTAACTCAATGACTGTATAGGCCTTGCTCTCTTCAAACATTTGATGCTCCTCAAACTGAAATTCAAAGTTAAGAGCTCCCTGCAGAAAGTTCTGATTAAAGATATATGTCGAACAAACAGCCTCTGGCATCTTTAGGTCAAAGTGCTTGAACACTAAATGAGAGTATGTGTGTGAGTTTTCACATCAAATGGTGCATCACACAAGGCTCTCAGCTCTCTCCAAAGCTTTAAAGTCATATCAAATAACTGTTTGATTTGTGCTCAATAATTCAGTGTCAGTGCCTGATGAACATTTCATTCTTTTCATTAGCTAAAAGTTCCTCTAACCGCTATTAGAAGTGTCAGCCAATCACTCCAGCTTAGAGCTGTGGAGAAGCATTATCTCAATTAGAGAGAAGCTCAGAGTGGCTGGGAGTGAGCTTATGAGTCCTGCATGAAGGGATAGAAACACGACTCCAGGGTCACTGCGGAGACGCTTCAGAAATCTCCCTCTTTATAATTTGCACTGCGGACAGAGGTGAAAAAGTTTTGTATTTGGTTTCATTTAGTTTAGTTATGAGCAGATATTTAAAACACCACCACAGCACTTTTTCACAAAGGCACACATCTAAAAAGAATAAAAGAGAAATTAATTACATTTTAAAAAAATCTGATATCTTTGAAAATCTTTTCAAACCAAGATTGATGCAATTAAATAAAAAATAATCAAACAATAAATATTCAAAACAAATCTTCTCAGGAAAAATAATAAAATACTCTAAAAAAGTAAACCTGAATGAAACTGGAGTTTTAATTTCATTTAATTTCATTATTTTACGTACCCTCCAAAAATATTTTTATATTTTCTCGTTATTATCCAGTTAATTGTATTAATTTTTTTTCCTTCTATTATATTCTAATTCCATACTGTTATGTAAAATATAAACTCAAAATATATATTTTATATCTATACTATTTTGTCTAAATATTTATTTTGAGATTTGCTAAAATTATTTTATTAAATGTTGCTAAAATACTGTTTTTAAAAATTTACTTTTAGCACTAGATGATGGGCATTATGGTAATCTAAATGTAAAAATCACGCATGCATGCATATTTTTTCGCACATTTTTCTTGCCAAAATGTCAAATTTATTGTGAATACTGGGAGACATTTACCAGGTAGTTTTAACTTGAAAATCAGATTTTCAGCTATTTAAATGTGTGTCATTTCTGCATCTCTAACAGTACTAAACGAAATTACAAAAATATTGACAATTTCAAACAAGTTTCCCAAACTCTCCCATCACCTGCCATTGGAAACAACAAATCAACAACCAAAACATTTCCACCTCAAAATTATATCATGGTTGAGCCACTGTTGCTGTATCGGCTGGTCGACAAACACAGTAAACATGTTTTGATATAATTTCAGAGACCTAAATCAAAACAATCTGTCTGTAATCAAACGCAGATGCAATTCTATTACGCAACCTTATTAGATCGTGCCAGCAATCACATCAGCAGTTTGCAAGGAGCTACAAACACTCAGATTCATCTCGCACTGGACGGATAGGAATTCAAACAAAAAACTACATATTCTCAATAAAAGAAAATTCCAAAACACAGTTTAACAATCTAGAAACAAAAAGTGAACACAAAAGATGACCTCAGCCTTAACACACTCACGGCTTCCTCGCTTCTAAAAATACTCCTCAGTCCTCTTTTTTAGCCTCCTGAGACAGACGCGAAGGAAGAGAGTAACTTCCCAAATTATCATTCTTATCAGAGCCGGTCTGGATTACTGATGAATCTCTTGCCGAGCTCCGACACACACACACACACACACAACAAAAGACCGGAATGAGAAAGAGAGAGAACATTATTCGTACCCAGTGAAGATGTGGAAATGTGTCAAAGCCTTAAAGCCAGCTTAGTCTCTAAGAGACTGTCATATGCTCCTTCACTCAGAGGAAAATCACTATAGAAGCCACATCTATAGCTGACACAATGTTAATCCTGTATAAAGGTGTCCTGACATCAACAAAACCCTAGAGTAAGAAATTCTGACAAGTACAAATCACATCACAGAGTAGCATGGCATAGCAAACCAAACCAAAAGGTTGTAGGTTCAAACCCCACAACAAAATGTATTAAGTACTTTAAATCACTTCCACAGAGCCATTAAACTGACAAACTATTGGACAGTATTTTATTTTTGGGTGAACTATCCCTTTAAGTAAATGGTGACTAATTTTTCATTTTTTAAACTCAAATAAATATGCTTCACAAAGGATTTGGTCAGAAAAACCACAATTTGGATCAATCTAAATGAATTCCATTCAGTTAAGGCCCATTCACACCAAGGACGATAACGATAGAGATAAAGATATTAGCGTCCACACCAAGCGAACGATATCGTCTGTTTATTCTAAGTGCACACTTGTCTGCCGCTTTAAATTCTCGAGCTCGTTATAGCAGGATGGATTCTGATTGGCTGTCAATGTTTTTATCGTTCATCAGCTGGATAAAAATCGTTCTGGAAGTGATTCCAACGATATTGTTTCTCTGTGTCATCATCGTTACAGCTGTGGTGTGGTGGACTCTGCTATTCTTTAATACTGAGAACAATTTTTAGAACTACTGTATCTCTTTAATCACATTATCTTTATAGTTCTCGTGCTTGGTGTGAACAGATTAAAAAAGTGAAATCTGAAAACAAATGATGTGAGAACCTTTCTTAGCCATTTTGGTGAATTAGGTTTGACCAATTTAGGTTCAACCAAAACCAACCCAAACGAAAAAAGGTATAATATTTTGTTACATAACACAATGACATTCATAAATTTTAAGCATGGCCTAAGTATCCAGATAGTTTTTGGGGTTACTGCCGCTGTGCTCACAGACAAAAAGTGAAAAAGTTTTATTTGAAGTAGTGCGCTGGTGTGTGGTCATTAGCTCCAAAAGGCTAATTAGCACAGGGGTCTCTGTGTGTGTATAACCTTGTCTGTTGGTCCCTAGGGTTTGAGTTTCTTTTAAATATCTCCCTCTTTAAAGATAATTAAGTCCTCCACTACTGACATTAAACAGTAACTTCGTCACTTTTAAAGGCCAAGACTTCCTTCTCCTCCCAACCACTGCATTTCATACAACTATATCTCTTTCCGCTCTCTCCATTCCTCCCACTCGTCCTACTGCCTGTGTCTCTCTTCCTCTCCTCCGTCTGTTCAGCCCACTAGCAAAGCAAGACATCAATCTTGTGCTGTCACAGAGTGTGTCAGGCTTTGACCCAGCTGGAGTGGAGCAGGAAAAGGCCTTGCTAATATTGAGTTAGCTCATGCAGCATGCACTGCCGCTACACACAAACACACACACACATACACTCTCTCTCTCTCCCGAGTCCTCAAAACTCATTTTGAATTGCCACTGTCTGACAGTATACATACATAGCCAACAAAACTAATATTGAAGTGTTCATGCAGGACATTACCGCACAAGGACACACACATATTCTATATATAATGTATAAAGCAAGCAAATATCTTACCCCTGTAATAAGAACAGAGCCTTTCTTCCTTCAAAGGATAACATTAATTTTTTTTTTTAAACTCACTATTTCAAAGTATTGCAACATTTTACCTCAATATACTTTGTCAGAATATTAAAAATAATGATAATTTTGTTAAATGTTTCATGTTTTAGGAAAAAAATGAGTTTAATATTTTTGGGGAAAAAAAGAGATTTAGGTTAATACATACTCACACAAGATTATTTCTATTTGACCAAAGTCTGAACTCAGAACTAGCTACAAATATAGCATTTTCCAATACAGATGAAAGATAAATTAATAAATTTAACATTTAATGTTAGTACTTTAACATTGCATTATATGCAATTTAACTGTAAAATACTGTCAAAATTGTGGTTTTTGAAAGTAAAATCTATGGATTACTATTTAATTTATGGTGAAAGAAAACCACAGTGGTTTTTGTTTTATTTTTTATAATTTAATACGAAGTAGTTTATTATTATTATTTTGACGTGTACTAATGAATCATGTAAAACATGAATAAGGACATATTTTACAAAAATAGGTTATTTTTAAGCAATTTAGGTTTGATTTTTACTATGCTGAATGTTCTAAAAAAAAAAAGAAATTTGGAGCTTGGACTGCCTTCTAGATATCTAAATGAGTCCATCCTTCTCTTTCCCTCTCCCTTTCTCTCTGTTTAGAAGTGCTCACCTTTCCCAGCTGTCCAATCAAAGGGCCTTGCTGCCGGGGGGCCCGGCTTCTGTCTAAACACCCGCTGTCGCAGAGCCGACCCTGCAACCTTTGGCATCATTTTGACAGACAGCCAGGTGACTGGTTTTAATATTAATATGTCCCCCGTGCTGAGAGGAGATTCTATTTGTGTTCAGCTAAGGGAGAGCAGACACTTTTTAAAAGTCAGGCAGCAGCCCTCAGTCCTTCACTGTCTCCTCAGGATGAACCGAACAAACACAAGCAAGTGTGAAAAAGAACTAAAGAAAAGTGTGCTCCTCACAGCTGTCAATTTATCATTCTCTCTCCCTTACTTTACAGCATCTCATCCTGGTCCTGCCCTACTTCATTCTGTCTCTCGACCCCATCATTCTTCCTTTTTCCTCTCCGCTATTATTTAAATTCTCTTTTCTCTCACTTTTTCCGAAACCTCTCTCCGAGTGCTGGACAGGTGTCAGGCCGTTCACACACCCTGCACAAAAAGGGTCCTACTGCACACTCACACTCAACTGCAAAGGTCACAGTAAAGTGCAAATAAAATACAAATCCTGCATTATTCAAAGGACACCTTAGTGCTGATAGAAAAAGAGAAAAGGGTTTAAAGTGGAACAAATCTAGTCTTAGCCTTATTAACTGTGAACACCGTCTCCCTCAGACCTCCAAAAGAGCTGTGGGACACCTTCACATCGATACAAAAGGCAAAACTACTAACCAACACTGGAGGACTATACAATTCACACTACCAGTCAAAAGTTTTTGAACAGTAAGATTTTTAATGTTTTTTAAAAGAATTCTCCTCTGCTCACCAAGCCTGCATTTATTTGATCCAAAATCCAGCAAAAGCAGTAATAGTGAAACATTTTTTTAATATTTTAAATAACTGCTTTCTATTTGAATACATTTAAAAACGTAATTTATTCCTGTGATCAAAACAAAATTTTCAGCATCATTACTCCAGTCTTCAGTGTCACATGATCCTTCAGAAATCATTCTAATATGCTAATTGCTGCTCAAGAAACATTATTATCATCAATATTTAAAATAGTTGAGTAAATTTTTTTTCAGGATTCTTTGATGAACAGAAAGATGTAAAGATCAGCATATATCTGTAATAAAAAGCTTTTGTAACAGTATACACTATACCATTCAAAAGCTTTGAGTCAGTATAATTATTTTTTTTGGGGGGGGGGATTATAGAAATTAATACTTTTATTGAGCAAGGATGCTTTACAATTGATCAAAAGGGATGATAAAGACATTTATAATGCTACAAAATATTTCTATTTCAGATAAATGCTGTTCTTCTGAACTTTCTATTCATCAACGAAACCTGAAAAATTATTCTCAGCTGTTTTCAACATAATAATAATAATAATAATAATTTAAAAAAAAACTTTTTGAGCAGCAAATCAGAATATTAGAATGATTTCTGAAGGATCATGTGACTGGAGTAATGATGTTAAAAAAAATCAGCTTTGAAATCACAGGAATAAATTACATTTTAAAATATATGCAAATAGAAAACAGTTATTTTAACTAGTATAAATATTTCAAAATTGTACTGTTCTTGCTGTACTTGGGATCAAATAAATGCAGGCTTGGTGAGCAGAAGAGGCTCCTTTAAAAAAAACAAAAACATTAAAATATTACTGTTCAAAAACGTTTTGACTGGTAGTGTACCTTTAGACGGCATAATGAAAGTGTTTGCATGCACTCAACAGAAACACATGCATTTCTTTCTTTAATAATAACAACAACAACAACAACAACAACTGATTTGTTCAGCTCACCAGCCTCACAACAGCCACAGAAACAGATATCTTTAGGTAGTAAATAACTGTCCTGCTGACAATTATACAGTATTATAACACACTGGGTGATGGTTTACTCTACAGCTGCAGTAGAGCACACATTAAACCTTCTCATTACACACAACACTGACAGCTTTAAGCCTGTTCATTAGACATATAGTTAATATTAGTGTACTTGTTCAAGATGTATTCTATAGGTCTTTAAACTTGCTTGCACAGCAAGAATGGATTGTCTTGGATTAAACTGTGCTCACACTGGATAAATAAAGACACTCTAGAATGGATCCAATGCACTATTATGAAATTATTTCTAAACCAGTAGCTTGAGAACAGCTCATCAGCTGAACCTGTGTATAGGACGGCATTACTACCACCTCAAAGAATTACTGACAGGTACTTTACGCTCCTCTTCAACATTCACTGACATTTCAGTTCTGCCTTGCCGAGGAGCATTGAAGTTGAACATTCTGAAACAAAAATTCTCTAAACAGTTCGAAACATTTGAAATGTTCTTCTTAAAAGTGTTGATCTAGACCATCATCTTACCTCATACTCCTCGACCTCGATCAGCAGTTTGGCTGTTGTTATTCTGGATTCATAAGGTGGGATGTTGCTCTAAAACAAAAAACAATACAGTAAATATTGACTGAAAGGTAAATTAGCTAAGGATCATAAAAGTCTTGATGATGTGATTTGATAAAGAAAATTATGAAAACTTATTTTTCTTTTTTCTTTTTTATAATTCTAGAAAAAAATGCTACTCTTTAACAGCTAATTTACAAACATGAATTAGAAAATAAATACACTATCCATTTTAAACCATTCAAAATATATATTTTTTTTTTTTACTGTTTTTGATGAAATACGCTTATGCTCACCAAGGCTCACCAAAATAAATATTTTTCTATTTTAATATATTTTAAAATGTAATTTATTCCTGTATTGGAAAAGCTGATTTTTTAAGCAGCCATTACTCCAGTCCTCAGTGTCAAATGATCCTTCAGAAATCATTACAATACGCTGTTTCGTTGCTTGATATTTAATTAATTAGAATTTATTTGAAATATAAATCTTTTGTTTGTACCCATGTAAAAGTCTTTACTGTCACTTTTGATCTATTTAATGTGTCCTTGCTGAATAAAAGTATTACTTTATTTTCTTTTAACGTACATAGTTTATAACTGAATATTGTTTATACTGCATCTACTGGAAAATGTCTATGAATAAAATTATAAAACTGACAAATAGTTTGGAAGATTTGCACTCTTTGGACTGCATTTTTGCAGGTATTGGTATTGTCAAGGTATTGTCGATGATAATCAACAGAGTGCCACAAATGCTTTCGATAAAACTTGATAAATCTCATTTTTTACTCACAACATTGTTTAAATTTTTCTTAATGACATTACTGCAAATAATACAGGTGTTTAATAACTATTTTAGGACAGAAAAAGCCAAATAGTGTATCGTCTACTAGCTAGAAAAGGGGAAACATCTTTCGATTTGCATTGACTAACGGTCCATTAAATAAATGAAAGTTCTGGTTGTGACTAATTTTTTTTAAGGTGTCAATGAACATTTCAATAATCCCACTTTATAAACACAATTTACTTACTCAATATATCATCACACCATCAAGGCCAATTAACACATCTCTTGTGTTAATTGTAGCCTGTCTGTGATGTTGTATTGTATACAAACACAATCTCTCATCTCTATACTGAATAAATGGTTTTTGTAAAAAGAGTTGATAAGAGTTTTGAACCCGGATTACATCATGCTTTAAACAGGCACATACTCTCCTACCTGCCAAGATTTTCCAAACGTCGCAAAGCTGCATCTACATATGACAAATTTATGGCTAGTGCCAGAAAGTTTCCTGAAATTTTAACCAACAAGAAAGTAAACAACTTTTATAAATTCCCTCAAGTCAGTTCAGGTGAGGCTTGTTTTTCTGTTTCTTCAGCCGCATAGAGCCCTCCTTAACAGATGAACTGCAAAAATTCATTTAGGCACATGGAAATGAAAATATGTTTTCGAATAAGCATGAAACTTGTAGCCTTAAGCAAAAAACAATGTTTTTAACAGTCGCAAGACTGTCAGCAGTGAAGCATGGTCACTTGATAAAGGATCTGTGTGTGTGTGTGTGTGTGCGCGTGTGTGTGTGTGTGTGTGTGTGCGCATGTGGCCCCGGGGCCACCCTTGCGACAGACTGCCACAGCCTTGGTCTGGTGTTGAGAGGAAAAATGAAAAGATAAAATAAGCTAGTTTGTTTCCTTTCTTCCCTTATCTTTCCCAGACTTAAAACTTTTTAAGCGCAGCACTATTCTGTTCCATGCCATCAGAAAGAGGTCAAAGGAGAGGTCAAGATGCATCCTATCTTTCTCTCTCCGTTGCCTTTGGAACACAAACACCTGTGCACACACCTTATTCTGATCTTCTTCCTCCTCCATGTCATGCTCTGTGCTCGCCAAAGACTCTTCCTCTTTCTGTAGGCTAGGTAACCATGACGACAAGCTCTTCTTCAGGTACTCACGCCCCTCCTGTATAAAAACATGATAACAAAGTTAAAAGAGCCTCTCCTCTAGGTATGACGATTGTAAAAATATGCCTCTTTCAGGAAAAGGTATAGGATGAGAGGAAGTAGGATATGAGGAATTAGGAAGTAGAATAGGATGACAAGTAGTAGGACAGGACAACAGGAAGCTCTACAAGAAGAGGGGACGTGGTATAGGATGAGAGGAAGTGAGAGAAATTAGGATAACCGGTAGTGGAATGAGATGAAAGGAAGTAGTAAAAGATAAAAGGAAGTAGAATATGTTGAGGATAGGAAAATAGCAAGTAGTTTAGGGGAGAGAGAAAGTAAGACAATCTAAAAGGAAGTGGTATATGATGCAAAGAAGCAGGAAATAGCAGGGCTATTAAAAAGTGGTATAGGATGAGAGGAAGATGGTGAGATGGGATGGTAATAAGATGGGATGAGAGAAAACTTGTAACAGAGAAAATAGGAAAGGATATAAGAAACTAGGAAGTGGAATAAGATGACAGGAAGTGGAACAGGACACCAGGAAGCTCTATAAGATGAGTGATGAGTGTTAAACTTCCAAAGAAAGAAACAATAAGTCAGAATGACAGGAAGTGATACAGGATTTAGAGGAAGTAGTACTGTACATGATGAAAAGAAGTAGAAAATTGCACGGGTAATAAAAAGTAGTAAAGGATGAGAGTATGGTGACAGAAAGTAGAATAACAGGTAGTGGTATGAGGAGGTAAAATACAGAATAGGATAAAGGGAAGTAGGTCAGGGTGAGAGAAAATGAGATGAAGTGATAAAGGATTAGAGGAAGTGGTACTGTATATGATGCAAAGAAGTACTGTAGAAAATAGCATGAGCAATAAGAAGTAGTATAGACTGAGCATGAAAGAAAATTAAAAAGTAAGATAACGGGTAGTAGTAAAGGACAAGAGGGAACAATACATGAGATGAAATGAAGAACAGGACGAAGTGAAGGAATATTGGATGTAGAATACGTTGGGAGGAAGTTACTATGAAGTAGGAATATATGTTGTGCAGTAGGAAATTGTATGGAGAAAAACCAGTGGTTTAGGATGAGAGAAAATGGTTTTGAATGAGAGGAAATAGTAAAGCATGAGAGGAAGTAGAAAATAGCATGAATAAGATGTACAGGACAAGAGAACGTGGTAAATGACAAGAGGGAGAAACATTGGATGAGAGGCAGTGACATAGGATGAGATGAAAAAGTACAAGCCTGAAAAAGGGTTGAGGTTAGAGGACACAAAGAAACTCAAGTTTATGATTGTTGAGTCAAGTTTTGCTGTCAGCTCTCTGAAGGGAAATGGAAGTGTCTTCTGAAGAGAAAATACCCACAAATGTGTAAGAGCTTTAAGCTGTAGACTGAAGCTCGACTCAGACGTGCTGGTCTTATGTCTGTGTGCCCCCTAGTGGTGCAGTGAGGAACTGCATCAACGCGGGTGTGTTGGCACTAGTAGTAAATCTTTCCCACATCCAGTCATATTCAATAAGCTTGTTTTATTAATGGCTTGTAATTCATTAACTGTGACCTAACGCTCTCATCTGCCTATCCCTCATACAAAAACAAGTGCACATGCCCAAAACCTGTCTTTCTTAGGTCACTTGTTCTCTCACACAATTTCTATCTGTGTCTCCTCAGAAATACATGACTCAGCTTTCTCAGCTGTTCTCCACCTACACTAATTATGACTGCATAATGACCCACTGCTCAGAACGCTGCAGTGAACCAGCGAGACAGTGAGGGAACTCTGGGTAATTCACTCCGCAGTTGTCCTGTCGTACCTCACTTTTCTCGATGCTGAACAGGTAGCTGGCCATCAACTGGAGTGCTTCAGGGTTGTGCTCGTTGTACTGTAAAGCTTTGTCGATGGCCTCTTTGCAACGATCAGCAGCGCCCTCCTCCATGCTGTCAAACGATAAAAAGAGTTATAAAGCTAATTAAAGCACATAAAAGCCAGTCAGTGATATTAAACTCATGTGCAAGTACATTTTTGCATAAAAAACCTGTGTGCAAATATTTTCACAAAGTAATTATGATCAATCAATATCTTAATGAAAAGACACGAGATATTGAGAAAAGATAAGAAGAGAACAGGATCATAGGTAATGATATAAAGTGAGAGATATAGGATGTGAAGAAGCAATATAGGATAAAAGGAAGCAGGGTAGAATGAGATCAAGTGGTATAAGATAAAAGGAATTAGGGTAGGATGAGAAGTCATCAAACAGGTTAAGAGCATGTTGGATAAGATAAGAGAAAGCAAGGATGAATGAGATGTAATGGGAACCAGTATATAATAAGAAGTAGGATGAGATGAGGAAGTAGGAAGCATAGAAATTTCATAATTCTTGTCACCAATGTCAATATCACAAAAGCTAATACTACCCTAAATTAAAAATAAATAAATTCAAAAAACTAAAAAACAAAACCTCAAGCGCACTCAAAACAAGTAAAAAGTCATTGATTAAATAACAATAAGAAACTAATTACAAGCAATAGGACAAAAACTGCAGTAGAACGAATAAAAACTGCTACATGCATTGTATAAAGTAATCAAATGCATAAAAACACTGCATATTCCTCACTGTGTATTGTAAATTAAATATATATTTCTTCTTATTAAAGCTTATTAAAGTGATTTAGTCAAGAGCAGTGAGAGATTTTCTCTCATTTGTTGTTTGATTAACATGAATGACAAACAACAGGAATATTATGGTGCTTTTCCACTGCATGGTACAGCACGGCATGGTTCGGTACGGCTCACTTTTGGAGGTTTTCCACTTTGTACAGTACCAATTACCTGGTACATTTTTCAGTACCACCTCGGCTGAGGTTCCAAGCGAGCCGTACTTGCAAAGAAGGCCATTTTGTGTGTTTATCAGGCCTATAAAGTGGCAAAAATTACCTGCATTCGATGAGCACTGTGTCTACCGGTATATCGCCCACCCCAAAACGGAAGTAAGGAAAGCGGTAAAGGTTGTGAGTAAGATGTGTGTGTATTTAATCATAAAAACCTGACAATTAAGTTTGAACTTTCTAAATTTAAAATAAATATTTAGAACCACCTGAAACCACACATAACAAAACTTAGTTTTTTTGCTTGTGCATATATAGATACTGTATATAGATGAATATTATATATGGGTCAAATAAACAATAAAAGTTTTCTGAGCAAAAATAATGACAATCATACATTTTTACCATGATTTACAAAAGACATCCAGTAAAATGTCATCCAGTGTAACAATAGTTCATATAATACCAAAAATTCTCATCCGGCATATTCAGAACAAAAATCATTAGATGACATTAAAAGACTCTTTTTATGGATAATCACATTGCAGCCCCTCAAAACTAATCAATTGCATTTTTAAATCTGTACCAATCTTTGCCACTATTCTTCAAACCACAAGGTTTTACCCTTTTGTCAGCAAGAAGCTTTTAATCATTTAAAAAAAAAAAAAAGTACATGTACATAAGTACATATCAGATTAAATATATTGTTTCATTTTTACATACATATATACCTGTTACACTGAATGATTATGGAACATTATGTCACCCATATTTAGAATTTTATTTTAACAAAAGTTATCTGAAACATTAAAGTAGCCACTTTACTTGCATTTAATATGCTTTTTAAATTTAATGCGGACACCAAAATGGGACGCATCAAATATGTATTAGAATTAAATGCATTTTTGGAACCATTTTAAAGTAACACACACTGCATGTTTTTGCACTGTATGGGTACAATGTCTACACCAAAAAATTACAAGTTTGACCAATAATTGAACTAAACAAGAGTTTCCACAGCACCCAGGGGCATCAACACTAGTGAAGAAAATGTTATTTGTTAGCACACACACTCGTTCCTGCTCTTGATTTTCCAGTTATCGCCTGCAGCAAACATCTACCACAACAACAACCCTGATGCACATGTACAACCATACAGTACATCAAGAGGAAAGGCACAGAGACGTACTGTATTTTGCTAGAGGCTGCTGCTGTCCCTTTATAATGTACACCGATGTGTGAAAATGGTATGGTGCTTAGTCAATAAACCTGACCTTTAACTCATGCTTTGAATTTCAATCTCAGGGTCTGAATGAAGTCACGACGTGCCAAGATCCTCGGCAATCAACACTAAGCGCATCTCCAATCCAAATCTACTCTTCATCTCTCTCCTACCATACCATTACTCCAAACCTGAATTCCCAACCCTCTCCCTCTTTCTATCCCTCTATCAACCAGTCTGTGATTAGATCTTTTCAGCAGGCCTCAGAGCAGATGGGCTCCAGTCTGCAGCGTCCCAGGTGTGTATGTCTGAGTGTGAGTGTGTGTGTGTGTGAGGGGGGCATATCTCATCAGGTACAGAAAGCCAAAAAGGTTGAGAAATGAAAATAGTGAGAAAGGCCAGAGCAAACAAAGATGGGCAGAGGTTGAACAGGAGCCAGCATATATCTGTGTAAAAAAAGAAAGATATTTACCAGAGATCTGTGAAGAAGATCTCAGCGATGGAACAGAAGGCCACAGACACGTCCTTCTTTGTGACGGCACACTCAGATGGGAATGCAGCCGCTCCGAATGCACTAGCCTATCAGGGCACAGAACCACATGTGACAATGAGATAAACTAATAATAATAATAATAATTGACCATTGATGGCTCATCTTATGTTATTCCAAACAGGTCTAATGTTATATTTTTAAGTGGAATTTAAAAATGAATTGTACATCCTAGTGGCTCTCAAATTCCAAAAAGGACAAAAATCACCATAGATATCATGCGCTATATTCCAACATGATTGCTGTGAGTAATGAACAGACCAAATTTAAATCATTATTCATTGCTCCACCGAGACTCTCAAAATAAATGTCACCTGTTCTTATGGCTTCAGAAGACTTTTATCTTTTTATTTCTTTTATGTTTCTTTAACCTTTCATAGCACACATGGCACAACCGTTTTATGAATTATAATATTTATAATAACATAATATTTTATGAATCTCATGGTATTTGAAGTTTACATTTTTTTTATTAATTTATTACAATAATATTTTTAACACACATTCAAGATGTTTAGTAAATATTCACAGTTAGTTATGATACATGCAAATTCTCAGCAGTGATTCTCCAGGGACCTTAGGGTTGCAGGATGACTTTTTAAAGAATTATTTAAATGAATATATTGTTATTAACAGTATTAATATTATAATGTATTAAAATAATCTAACTCAATTTAAGTGATGAAAAACATGCAAAAAATATTAAAATGTTATTTTCAGCATACAGTTCTTGAATTTTTCTTTTTTAATAAATTGTGGTTAATTCATATGTAAACATTCCTAGTTTCTGTTAATAAAAACTAAATAAATAAAAACTAAATAAATAAATAAAAAGCTAAAAATGAAAACTGGTGGGCCTTTGAAATCTGTGCTATACAAGACAAATGTTTGAGGGCCACTGCTCTATAAGACTTTATTTTCTGCTTAAGTTTTATTGCCCTCTAGTGCTGAAAGATTCAACTGCATATTAATAAGCACTAAATAAATCCTACAGCTAACTCCTCTTTGTTCAAACTAATACAACTATCCTTCAAGACAAGTCTTTAGACCACTGAGGATGTACATTTTATGCTGCCACAATGCTCAGAGCATTATTCATGGAATCTGAATTCAATACACAGTAATGTATGCAAGACCTGTGTTGTCACTGCAATTGATTACAGTTTGCTTTGATGTAAAACAATGTCTGTGACCAGCTGGTTTTCAATTACTCTCTACCTACAGGAACAAGACACATCTGTCCTTCTGTCTTTTCCATTTACCTGCCCTGTGTAGACAGATGCAAACAGCGCACACAGGCATACTATGAAACCAGCTCAGCATAAATGCCTCCTGCTAT
Organism: Onychostoma macrolepis; assembly: GCF_012432095.1. Classification (NCBI taxonomy): domain Eukaryota; kingdom Metazoa; phylum Chordata; class Actinopteri; order Cypriniformes; family Cyprinidae; genus Onychostoma; species Onychostoma macrolepis. Next base: position 15,373,454 of record NC_081170.1, on the reverse strand, counting down.
TATGTCAGTGCTAATTCTGTGCCTTCCAGAAAGCATTACTCTGATTCAGCAGCTAACTTAGCAATCAATGCAAAGAAAGTGCTGTCCATTGGGAAAATGCACCACAATGATGGAATGCATCCATTATTCATTAGCCAAAGCTCTCAGGGTTCTAAACAAAATGACAATTCCTTTGCATCTTAGGGAGTGAAATTCTGTTTACGTCTGGTCTCAGATAGTCTCTCTCGTTTTCAGGGTTCTGTCAAACTTTAAAACACATACAGTCACATCCTATTTTACTGTGTTAACCTGCTACAACTGTATGCATACTGTGTTGTGGTTTACTCTTGCTATAACTTACAGAGTCATCTTAGTACTTGTATCTTTTATATTTACTGAACTAGAACTGTATGTGCAACTTCAGACCAGCACTTGAGGTTCAACCTCAGCACTTCTCTCGTAGTATTAGCTACCTGCTTTACTGTAGGTCATCGCAAATTCCACAATATAGTGTAGACTGGGGCTAGTCGTCACACAGTTTAATCAGAGTAGGTTCATTCTTCATCAGTTTCTGTATAGGCAACATTCTGTATTTTTGTTGTAATATTTTTATTGTCATAACCAAGGGGGGGGGGAAACTAAACCTTCTGTGACAACATTCCCAAATATGGCCATTTTATTTTGGACTTAAATTGAAGCTAATCTAATTTTAGAGGGGTTTTATATTTCAGAGGGTTATATTTACCTACATATAACCCTGGATTTAATGTCCTTATGTGAAAATATATCTGTTCTCAGTTACATTTTACCTGGATTTGTAAGTTCTACTGATAAGAAAGCATCTGCCAATATAACATGTATACCACTATTCAAAAGATTGGGGTTGGTAAGATTTTTAAATGGATTTGATAGAAGTCTCTTATGTTGAACAAAGCTGTATTTATTTTATCACAAATATAGTAAAACATTAATTTTGCAACATATATTTACACTTTAAAACAACTATTTTCTATTTTAAAAATGTAATTTATTCCTGTGATGGCAAAGCTGAATTTTCAAGAGCCATTACTTCAGTCTTCAGTGTCACATGATTCTTCATAAATCATTCTAATATGCTGATTTGGTGCTCTAGAAACATTCATCGTTCAACATCACCACTGTTGAACACAATTGTACTGCTTAACAGTTTTGTGAAAACCATGATACATATTTTTCAGAATACTTTAAAGAATAGAAAGTTCAAAAGAACAGCATTTTTTTTTTTTTTTTTTTTGAACAATGTAATTCTTAATTTAAAGCTACAAGTCCGTAACTTTTTTGGGTTAAAAATTATGCGAAATCAATAATTGAGCAAGTACATAACCAGACAGTGTTCAAAACTATCACCTTACTTTAGAGAACTGCTGGATTAGACTGTACAGAAATTGAAATTTACACGCTAATACACACTATACTCATTGTCACACAATGTGGATGTTGTTAACATTGATAATTTGAGAGTAAAGTATAACAATAATAATAATAACTTGCACGGTTAGATGTGATATGAACTAACCGATCGTTAGATTTAATTACCATTGGTAGCGCAACTTATTGTAATGCTTTTTTCCTCAGTTGGTCAGAACAAATGTGGCAGATTTGTTACTTACTTGTTCAGATGGCAATATATGGTGAAAATTCTTATTTTGGTCATATATTCCAAGACGTAGGCTAGAATCTGTGATTCCTAAGTACAGTATCCACACCGGTGCGTGACTGACAGACTGACACACATACTCCTCAAAACATTAGATTAATCTGCACTAGAGCCGTGCCGGATCACATCCCACGCAAGGAAGATAATTCCACACACAGCTGCAATTCCAGGTTTTCAAACAGAGATGGCGACCAAGAGGCAAAACTTACGGACTGCAGCTTTAACGAATCCTTGCAGAATAAAATTTATTTCAAAAATCCCAAATATTCGAATGGTAGTGTATACAAATGTGTAAATGAAATAATCAAGTGAATTAAAAATCTATTTAAAATGCTTGAACTGTGTATCAGCAGTGTCTTGCCTCATTGGCGTGTTTGTCCATGGCATTGAGCATGACCTCAGTTCCTTTACTGAAGTACTGTACAGCCTCCATGCCTGTGTGAATCTGCCCCAGGTACATGTACTTACTGTGGCCCTCCTCTGGACTGAGCTCCACAGCCTTCAAATACACGTACACCACTGTTAAGGACCTCAACATTCAAATACAATTACTCTTCAACAAAATGAAAAACAAGACTAGAAGCTTCATGAGGACAGTCACAGTACAAGATAAATACAGGTGCATCTCAATTAATTAGAATGTCGTGGAGAAGTTCATTTATTTCAGTAATTCAACTCAAATTGTGAAACTCTTGTATTAAATAAATTCAATGCACACAGACTGAAGTAGTTTGTCTTTGGGTTTTTTTAATTGTGATGATTTTGGCTCACATTTAACCAAAACCCACCAATTCACTATCTCAACAAATTAGAATACTTCATAAGATCAATAGAAAAAAGATTTTTAGTGAATTGTTGGCCTTCTGGAAAGTATGTTCATTTACTGTATATGTACTCAATACTTGGTAGGGGCTCCTTTTGCTTTAATTTCTGCCTCAATTTGGTGTGGCATGGAGGTGATCAGTTTGTGGCACTGTTGAGGTGGTATGGAAGCCCAGGTTTCTTTGACAGTGGCCTTCAGCTCATCTGCATTTTTTAGTCTCTTGTTTCTCATTTTCCTCTTGACAATACCCCATAGATTCTCTATAGGGTTCAGGTCTTTTGAGTTTGCTGGCCAGTCAAGCACACCAACACCATGGCCATTTAACATCAGGTGCCAAATCCTGCTGGAAAATGAAATCAGCATCTATAAAAAGCTGGTCAGCAGAAGGAAGCATGAAGTGCTCCAAAATTTCTTGGTAAACGGGTGCAGTGACTTTGGTTTTCAAAAAACACAATGGACCAACACCAGCAGATGACATTGCACCCCAAATCATCACAGACTGTGGAAACTTAACACTGGACTTCAAGCAACTTGGGCTATGAGCTTCTCCACCCTTCCTCCAGACTCTAGGACCTTGGTTTCCAAATGAAATACAAAACTTGCTCTCATCTGAAAAGAGGACTTTGGACCACTGGGCAACAGTCCAGTTCTTCTTCTCCTTAGCCCAGGTAAGACGCATCTGACGTTGTCTGTGGTTCAGGAGTGGCTTAACAAGAGGAATACAACAACTGTAGCCAAATTCCTTGACACGTCTGTGTGTGGTGGCTCTTGATGCCTTGACCCCAGCCTCAGTCCATTCCTTGTGAAGTTCACCCAAATTCTTGAATCGATTTTGCTTGACAATCCTCATAAGGCTGCGGTTCTCTCGGTTGGTTGTGCATCTTTTTCTTCCACACTTTTTCCTTCCACTCAACTTTCTGTTAACATGCTTGGATACAGCACTCTGTGAACAGCCAGCTTCTTTGGCAATGAATGTCTGTGGCTTACCCTCCTTTTGAAGGGTGTCAATGATTGTCTGCTGGACAACTGTCAGATCAGCAGTCTTCCGCATGATTGTGTAGCCTAGTGAACCAAGCTGAGAGACCATTTTGAAGGCTCAGGAAACCTTTGCAGGTGTTTTGAGTTGATTAGCTGATTGGCATGTCACCATATTCTAATTTGTTGAGATAGTGAATTGGTGGGTTTTTGTTAAATGTGAGCCAAAATCATCACAATTAAAAGAAACAAAGACTTAAACTACTTCAGTCTGTGTGCACTGAATTTATTTAATACACGAGTTTCACAATTTGAGTTGAATTACTGAAATAAATGAACTTTTCCATGACATTCTAATTTATTGAGATGCACCTGTATATTCAAGTGATTTCTATATCAAAGACCATTTTACTGTGGTAGTATACGTGTAAAGGATATCTGTTTAGCTTTCTCTGTATCTCCTAGCTCAGTGCAGATGTTCCCCATCATGTCCAGGAGGGTCAGGTTAGTGGGTTCAATATCCAGCGCTCGCTGACAGTACAGCCTGGCCATGTCAAAGTCAAAGTTGTCTATACACTCTTCAGTCTAAGAAGAAAAGAGAGGTACAATAGTACAGTCTGAAAACAAGCACTAATATTTCATGTATTTAAGGGTGTCATTATAGGAAATATATTACCTTTTCAATTAGTTGATCAGTCGTGTATTTTTCAGATGTTTTCTTTTTGGCTCTTTCCTGCATCTTGGCTTGCATTCTCTCCTGTGGTGACATCAAGGCACCTGAACATCAATAACAGATTTTCACAAACCACTCACATAAGCAAACTTTCCTGCACAAGATTCAGCTACAAAATCTGTTTAATGTGAATAAGTCTAGGTTAAGCACAGCTATGACAAGTTTGACATCCCTTCTTCAATAAACTCTACATAGCATTAATGAGATCACACGGATATTAAATGTCATGCTTACAATAAACCGTTACTGTCAAAGCAAACACTGGTGACTACTAGTGCGCAGTCTATAGCAAGAAAAGAAGTTTCATTTTGTGGCATTTTTAAAAACGTGTTTTAAACCATTCTTTTCGTGAAATAAAACGCAATATGACCAGATAGTTTAACATTCTTAAAACTGACATACCTCCAGTTGGTTTAGTGTCTTTTCTTTTAGCTTTGTTTTTCTTTTTAGCTTTTGCTTGTCCGCCCATTGTTGTTAGCTAAAATCTGTGAATTTATGTCACTTTTTATAAAGGGGAATATACTTCTTCACTAGAGGTACGTTCACTTGCCAACGTGAATGTAAGCATGGGCTACAACGTGAATCCGATAGATTGTCTTCCTGTTAAGTCACATCTTTCACAAAATAAAAGTCTCCAAAGATTTTTTTTTTTTGTGCGTCTGTAACTGCTTCTCTTCTCAGTGCATTTCTCAATGCAAGATATATTGCTTGGATGCAACTTTGTACAAACAATGGAAAGGAATTAATTAAATACAGTTTATTTTATTCATAGAAATGTTTGTAGTGAAAATAAGTGACTATACATGCTAAAATGTAAATAAATAAAAACTTGTTGTCTAACGAATTATACTTTTTTTAAAGTGAAGTTTATTCAGTCATTATTAACTATTTCATTGCCAATTTATACATATTATGTGCTCACAAAATTTCCTTGTTACCCGAAGGTACCTTGGTGCATGGTGCAGCGCAAATAAGCAGTGTTAATCTATTTACAATGTTTAGGTGGTAATATATCCAGAAAAAAATCATTATTTTCTGACCATCCGGTCAGATTATCCATTATTATCCAGCTGTCCATTATTGTCCACCCATTGCAAAAGCTAAAAAGAAAAACAAAGCTAAAAGAAAAGACACTAAACCAGCTGGAGGTATGTCAGTTTTAAGAATGTTAAACTATCTCGTCATATTGCGTTTATTTCACGAAAAGAATGGTTTAAAACACGTTTTTAAAAATGCCAACCTAACACTGTACACTTTGTTAGGTTACATTGTCGGTAAGTATAGTTTCTGTGGGCGCGCCTGCTTCATTGGTATTTTAAGAATTTATGGCTGCCTAATCTCTTTCTTATATAACATTGCTTAGCCAAGCTTTCTGTATATTCAAGCTCAGCCTCCGTATTGTAGGCGGGCACAACACAAGACGTTGCCGTATGATTGATGGGGGGAATAACCAATCAGACCTCTCCCTCGTTCTACGTCACCAGAACCTTCTCGATTTGAACCAATCTCTCACAAAGTCGAACTTGAGGTGGAGGCACGTAGTAAATAAACTGAATGGATCATAGAGCACTCTGCAGTTAACGTTACCTCAGCGAGCATTTTTCATTGAATTTTTCTGGATGTTGTCGAGCGGAGTTGACAGTCGTTGACTACTATTAAAACGGGCTGTCGGAGGAACGAGCTTAACGTTTGTTTTGGACGTTTAATAACGCAACAAGCCACAGACCTTATGGTGAGAGAGTTAACGTTACTTCAGTGAGGACATACCAGGCCTGTCCAGTTAAACAGACAGAACAGAAACCTCGAATTAAGGAACTGAATACAACATAAGACGAAAGATAACATTCATTTCAGACACAAAGCGCACCTGTAGGTTAATAGAGCTGTTGTGGTGTGCTGTTGGTACAGGCTTTCGCGTTCAAAAGCTAACGTTTTTGGCGCGAGCGTTCGATCACTCAGCGCTTGTGGGACAGTTTATGCATCAGTAGCGCATCTGTGGCCAATGCCACCTGCTCACCAAAGCCAAATCTTTAAGATTGAGCGGAATACAACAGCAGGCCAGGACAAGTTCGCTAGCCACGTCGCGTGCACTACAGCGGTTAGCTGTCACAAGGATCTCTATTGGTCTCGATGCATGGTTTGAGTTAATATTGACGAAAATCAAGAACAGAAATGTCAGATACTAACGTTAATAAAGAAGTAGTGGATCTGGTGTGGGGCAGACCCGGTGGCGGAGGAGTGCCTGTATCCCTCTTCCGAAGGTGGTCACAAGGTAAGCGGTCTCGATGGTTCTTGATGCTTTAATTGTTATTAAAAGAAGTCTTACTAATGCTGACTCAGATTTTCAAGGTTGGAACTCTCAGTTTAAAGGATATACATCCATTACTTGTATTTTAAAATCTGCAGCGGTCAGCAAAGAAGACCAATGCCAACTTCACCCTGACTGCTTGCCCAGTTATAAATTGTGGTGAATTGCCAAGCTGAGGCTTGACATTGAAGGTGGTTTGTGTTCACTGTGTTTCTTTCCACAGGCTTTGTGTTCTGTGAGGCTGAACGCTCTGCATTGGAGCAGTTTGAAGGTGGACCATGTGCTGTCATTGCACCTGTGCAGGTATTCACCTTATTTTTTCTGTTCATAATATGTTATGATAAGTCAGTAATGAAGTATGCGTACTACATCCACACCTTTGTAAAGTCCAAAATATAAAAGCTGCACTGCAGTGATGTGATATACAGGTTGGTGACAAATTAAAGGAAAATCCAGAGAAACCGGAACAATGCCCGCACAATTTTTCTAAAAGATTACCTTTATCCAATCCTGAAGGGGCTGTTCTCTTCCAGGATTGACAATGGTCCCATCCATCCAGTCACTGATTGATTTGATGGGTAATTTTTGACAGCAGTGAAAACGAAGCTGTTAGGGACAGAAGTACAGCGTGTTCAATGGATTGTACTGTTTAAGATGATGAAATTTGCCTCCAAAAATACTTGTGATGTAGGACTTTTCTACAGTGTATGCCATTGTGAAGAGACACGCTCATCAAGATCAGTAACTATATCAGCATCCAGACCAAAGTATGATAATATTCTGTTTACTATAAGCACAAACTAGCTTTAAATGTTAGTTTTTTTTTTTTAAATCATTCATCAGCTAAAAAAAAAACAACTCATTGGGAAAGGGATTCCAACAATACTGTTGTTCTGTGCCATTATCATTGTGGTGTGGACTATACTATTTTTTTAATTGTCTTTATTGTTCTCATCCTTGAAGTGCACCTATGGGGACAATTTTTTACCAATGTCTTAGCTTCCTCCACCACCATTATCAAAACACCTTTATAAGAATGGTATTTAATCCCACCAAGAGAGATCCAGAGACTTATCGAATCAAAGCCAGGGTTCATTGTTGCTGTTGTGGTGGCACTTTTTCGCCCAACACTCTGCCAAGACGCTTTAAGTTTTTCCTTTAATTTGTCACCTGTTGACTAATTTCATAAATCTTTGATTCATTCATCATCTCCTAGCATATTTCTGCGTGAGTTTGTGTTCAGAAAATACCTAAAGGTCTGCTAGTTTGTTATCCTCAGTTGCTTAGTGTTCTTTGTAACCACTTACAAAGTTGGCAAATGTATGATACCTGCTGTTTTAAAATCTGTTCAGATTTTGTCTTGTTCAATTTTTTGTCTTGCACTGACATTCCATATCTATCACAAATGCTGCTTGTTCTGTGCATTCACAGGATGTCCTACCCTTTTCTAAAACTCTGTTTCTGTAACACTGTGGTGTAATTGTTATCTGAACTGATATATACACGTATTGAGATGTGCTTTGTTGTCAGATTGTTCCTTTTGCCTGGTTAAGTGGAGCCCTAATGATTTGTATGTTTTGTTTATTTCTCAGGCTTTCCTGTTGAAGAACATTTTGTTTAACACTGAAGGCTCAAACTGGAAAGATGTCTCAGGTTTGTTGTGCATTATTTTAAAAGGGAATATCACCTTGTTTCCACTTTTGTGCACTCGATAAAACTCAGACCTGGCATTTATGAGCATCTCAAACTCATCATAATGTGGCATCATAAGAAGCATAAATATAATGTAAATTGTGATTAAGATTATGTAGACTACACAAAGACACGTAATTTATAAACTTGATATTTAGGTGGTGTCAATGCATAAATTAAGCATTGTTATGATATAATTCTTTTAATGCACTTCCCCCCCCCCCCCCCCCCCATTGTATTTTTGAAATGAAAGACATCATCGTGAATCTTATAGGTACATATCTGTATTGTAGTCTTACAGTGTGCCTAAAATTGGAGAAAGTGGTGCTTCATTATGGGCCAGATTTACTAACAGCTTGCACCAAAGCAAACCCTCTTTTGGACAGGATTTACTAATAACGTGCAGTGAAAAGCTGTAGACAGAGTCATTTTGTGGCTGACCTCACTGCATATGCATTTGTTGGAGTTTTCCTTTCAGATGCAAAATTTATGAGAGGAGAGTATTTAAATGAATCATGCAACATGATTTACTTAGGTTTGCACTAATCAATTTCCTGGTGTTTGTACCATTATTTACCGCCCAAAAAAGCATGACTTAACCAATTTGTGCCTGTGTTAGTAGATTGCACGCACCTTATTATAGCTCTGCTTGTTTGCACTGCTCTTGGTAGATTGCATTGGTCATTATGGAAATGCGCCGGTTGCTTCTGTGTTCTTTATTTTGTGCATTGTCAGTAAATCACCTGTAGAATTTTCCACTTCCATCTGCACTTTTATCGGATTGTGCTCTCATGCTAATTTGACCTGTTTAGTAAATCTGGCCCTATGTCTTAATGCAGTCAAATTATAAAATTAGGCTAAGACGTTTATTACCTGTCACCCGTAATACATAAGCCTTTTTTGGCAAATTTTTTAGATCACTTTCAGTTTCAATTGAAGACGTGTGACAACATTGTTGGAGAGATTGTGTCCTTTTGTTTTATAGCCAAAGAGATTTTGTTTTCATCTCCTCCACACTCCTTTGTAATGATCATATTTAACATTCTTATCTGTTGACCTCATTAGTATGTGTGCTTGTTATCCTGCATGATCGTGATAAACAGAAAGAGCAGTCATGTCCCACCAACATAAATTTGTTCAACTTCTGGATTAGTTTCATGGGGTTTTGCAAGACATTTGAATTATATGAAAATGCAATTAATTTTTTTTTTGTTTATAATGGGTAGTGGTGCACTTCATTTAAACTTTAATTTAATTCCCAATATATTTGGCTGATACCGGTTAAAGTTAATGGCATGAAACTATACTGAGACACAGTTTATAGAGTGAAGGATCCAACACGTCAGCTAGCGGCAAAGCTGATCGACTTGAATCTTTAACGCAGCACAGAAATGAGATGCATGGCTTGACATATGTGCTGTGTATCTTTACAGAGGAAGAGCAGAGGACAGTCCTGTGCTCCACCCTCAGTGAGATCCTGGAGTCTGCCTGCCTCAATAAGACACAGGCCTTTCACTTGGCCACCTTGCCTCGTGCTAAAACCACAGACAGCAGTGACATCACCGACAGCCACCCAGAGCCAGAGTCGAGCCAACCTACTGACACACCGAGTAAGAAAATTAGCAACAGTCATTCTCGATGTTGTACAAATACTGAACAGGGCCAAGTGACAGTTTTTTTTAATAATACCTAACACTGATCCGTAATATTTGGTATATCTTAACACAGTGAATGCATACATTTACAGTAGATGATCCAACACCGCATGCTAGTATAAACTTGCTGAGATGTGTATTCTCATTAACCGTGAACTTACAAATAATTTTCTCTGGACTGTTGTGTCTTGTTAAATGTGTTTGTGTTTTTGCATGGTGTGTGTGTAGCTGCTTTGGCTGCTGAGGAGCTTGGCTTTGAGAGGTTTCACAGCGTCATACAGTAAGTGCACAAACTCTTTCCACACCGCGTCACTTGTGTTTCTCTTTCCTTATGTCTTCACTGGCTTACCCTTTCCTTCTCCTTGTGTTACAAATATGCAAATTCCTGGCAGAAATCTCCAGTAGTGCAGAAGCAACTAATTTCACAATGAACTAAGGGATGCAGCACAAAAAAAAACTTCTGGATAAATTTGTAAGTCTGTAAGGATTTTCCCAATTGATAGTCACATTGTGGTTACTCCTTCCTCAGGAAGAGGACTGTCAGGACTGATGCGGAGTTGAGAGAGGTGGTGTTGTCACTGTACGACACTTGGAAGAACAAATTTGGGGTTCTGCTATTCCTGTACTCTGTCATACTTACAAAGGTATAACTTCATGTTTCCCACCCATGAAAAATCTTTTTGCTGATTTGTTTTTGAAAATTCCTTTTAAAAACGAGAATAATGAGCTTGCATGGTAACAACCTCTCATCTACACTACTGTTCAAAAGTCTGGGGTAAGATTTAGTTTGTTTGTTTGTTCTTGAAAGAAGTCTCTTATGCTCACCATAAAAATACAGTAAAAACAGTAATATTGTTTAATATTAATACAATTTAAAATAATTGTTTTATATTACTTTTAATAGATTTTCAAATTAAGTAATTATTTTGGCAAAGCAGAATTTTAAGCAGCCAAAAGAAAAAAGATGATCTACTGACCCAAACTAAAATGGCTGTGAAGCATATTAGATTGTACAGTTTTTTTTTATGTAAATAGACAACGGTTTTATTCAGAGGTGTGTTTAACTGATTTATTAAAAAATGTCACCTGAATGTATTTTAGAATTGTTTCTAGTGTAGATCTGAAACGCCTTTTATAACTTTTTGTTAATTGTATACCTTGTGTAATTTATTCTGAGATTGCCATGAAAATAGCCTTGATGCTGGCATGGCATTAAAAAGTGAATAAATAAATAACTGACCCCAAACTTTTGAACGATAGCTTACATGGCAAATTATGCCCTTTGTAGCGTATGTCATTTGCCCGCCAGGCTCATTCATGTGTCTGTGTGTTTGTATTTGTGGTCTGACTTGAAATTATAGGGAATTGAGAACATAAAGAATGAGATTGAAGACACCTCTGAACCTCTGATTGATCCTGTGTACGGCCACGGCAGGTAAAATACATGATGGCTGTTCAAGTTCTTTGCATTATATTTGATTGTGTGACTTTTAGGCAGCTGTTCTAATTATTGAATTGTATTCTGATATATTCATCTTATGTTGTGTAATGCTGTTTTATAGGGCTGGGTAAAAAATATCGATATCTCGATATTAATCGATTCTCATATACCAAGAATCGATCAGTCTAGTCTGTTTTCAGTTAATGGAAGGAACGTTGAAGGGCACTTCCCATCCAGTATATGACAATAAGCATTGTGCTTTGGTACTTTTAATATAAAACAAAGTCTTCAAATTCTGTCCATTGTATTGCAGTATTCAAACAATAAATGCCATTTTGGCGCTGTTTAATGTAGAGTGACAGATCGCTGTAGCGCCTCAGTTGAACAGACGCGGCAGTGCGTAGCGCACGTGAACCGATCATCTCCTCCACATTAATACCAGTTTCAGCACGAAATAAACATGACTAAACATCGAAGGTAAGTTAAAAGAAAGAATACAACTTTACAATCCGTATCTTGTCTCATGTAATCGCTCAATCTGTGTTTCAGCCGCGCAAAGACGTCAATATAACGACTTGTAAACAATGTCACGTAACGTCACATTTACCTCAGAAAAACATTTTAGGTGATCATAAGCGCATTACTTGGATAAAATAAAAAATGAAGAAAAATAAATTCTAGAGAGGGGCATTTTTCTAAATATATGCATCATATAACATATTCATTTACTGTTCTTCAATGTTTAATTTAAATCCATCAAGTTTTTGTGACTGCCACCATTGTTTATATTTTTAAAAAACTTCATTAAGTGTAATTTTAACAAATCAGCCGATTTTAACCTTCAATATTATAGTAATGTAGCACCAACCGACTTTCATGTATATTTTACAGGCTTTTTTTTCCCTTGAGAAAATTTGGCATGTACTGTACCTGATATATATCCAAAATAATCGATATCGAATCGAATCGCAAGCTTGTGAATGAGAATCAAATCATGAAATTTGTGTCAAAACCCAGCCCTACTTTTTTTATAGCACTGTTTATCATAACATTTAAAAATATATTAAGCTGAAATGTACATTTATAGGGAGTGCTGACTGTTTTGTGTTAACCTTTTCTTTCGATACTTTTTAGCCAGAGTCTAATCAACCTTCTGGTGACGGGTCATGCCGTGTCTAACGTGTGGGACGGTGATAGAGAATGTTCTGGAATGAGTATGCTTCATGTTTTTACTGAATATTAATGTGTTGACATGCTGTTTGTCAGTGATGGGCAGTAGCGCTACTAGTTTAACTACATTTCTCAGTAACGTGGTGGTAGCGTCGCTGTTTTCTGAATCAAATAGCTTTTCAGTATCTAAGCTCTTTTTTTGATCAAGTAGCGCGGTAGCGTAAACAAAAGTTAATGTTACATTATTCAAAGAAAGCATTCTGAAACTCAAGCTCAAATCAGAAATACAGCTACGGATCACTGATCCTGGATCAATAAGTGACGCCACAGACACTAAAGCTCGTAACGCCATTGGCTCCTCAAACTGTCAGTCAAACCTCATTATTCCTCCCGCCTCTTTCGTCAATGAAGTGCGGCGCGCAGTTAGGAGCTTCTCCGCTTGTTTGCTGTCTGAAGGTAAATAAAGAACTGTTGATTGAATAAGTAAAGCGGTTTCTTTACTCAAAAAACATATAATAAATATATAAAGGCTAATGCTTTTTTTTTTTTTTTTTTTTGTATTTGAGGAGCGGAGAAGAGTTTCTTAGTCTAGCATTTGTTGTCAAGTCAGCCAAATAGCTCGTGCGAAGCGCTGAATCTTTCATAATATGATACTTTGGCCAAATAACAGAAAAAAACTGAACGCCCACATAATGACAGAAAACTGGGGAAAACGGGACACGAGTCAGGAAAAAAAGAAACATTCAACTGGTCAAAAGCTTCATATTTGAACTTGATTTTGGTGAAATGTTTATATTAATATCTAATGACACATGCAACGATGCAAATGAATGTAGCCTATCTCTAGGCCTAAACATCTATATGGTAACACTATACAATACGATTTCATTAATGTTAGCTAATGTATTATCTAACATGAGCATACAATGTATAAAATACATTCATTACAGTATTACATTAAAATACATTTTTTACAGTATTTATTAATCTGTTAATGTTAGTTATTGAAAATACAGTTCATTGGTAGTTCATGTTAGTTCACAGTGCATTAACAAATGTTAACAAAGTTTTGATTTTAATAATGCATTAGTAAATGTTGAAATTAACATTAAGATAAATGCTGCAGAAATATTGTTCATTCTTAGTTCATGTTAACTACACTTGTTGGCTAATGTTAACTACTGAGCCTTATTTTGAAGTGTTACCATTTATATAAATGTATCTGTATACAATAAAGCCACAATACCAACTACCAATAGGAGGTTTCCGGCCGACAGCAAAAATTTATTTTGCCTATGTCACAATTTGAGGTCAATCCGGCCTGTATTTGATACTGATTATGTTGCCAAATTGGTTTGGAACAGTTGTTGAATAAACAATTAACTGAACATGGCTGTCTATCTGCTTGACTGACAGTTTTATTGATCACTGAGAGAGCATTGACTTGGTATGATGTTGGTTCAATAGAAATTTTCAAAAAAAATTTAAATAGCTTGGATGTAGTAAACTACTTTTGCCATGTTGCCGTAGCTTAGTTTGCTACATTTCCCAGGGCTGTAGCTTTAGTGTAGTGAAGCTTCATTTAAAGAAGAGTAACTATTAGCTTAGCTCACTACATTTTCCAAGTAGCTTGCTCAACACTGCTGTTTGTTGAAATAACTGCAGTCACAGTATGTCCTGCTGTTGCAGACCACTTGGTGGCAGCATTAGCTAATGTTTTTCTCAAGCTTTAACACTTAAAAAATGCCTGCTGAGAGAATGCTACGGTCATTCGGTTTCAAAGAGTGTTTTATGTTAGACTGTTTATTTTTGTACAGTTTGCAGAGAAATTTAATTATTCTTTTATTTTTGTTTGCTCTAGAGCTTCGTGGCATCCATCAGCAAGCCTCTGTTGGCTTCCTCACACTAATGGAGTCACTGCGCTATTGCAAGGTGGGTGTCTACTCATAAGCACTCTCGCAGTAGCTTACAATACTGCAGTTAGATTTATAATTCATGTGGTATAGATGGTGTCCTCAATGTCTACAGTGTAGATAAATCTAGAAACCAATTTTGGCAAGTGTTGTGTGAAAGATGCAGTGTGTCTAGATGCCAAAGCTCACAGTTTCTTTGTGGTTTTGCTGTTTTCCAGCCGTACATCTCACAGGGAATTTGTGAAATGTAATTGCAACATAATAACCTACTGAAATACTGACTGCATTGAACAGACTCGTATCACAGTCATCACTCTGTCAGGCTGTTTTTTTTTTTAATGATTTTTATGATGAGGAACAGACATTCTCTAGGTTTGTTCTCACACACAAAACAATTATAGAAATTTAGCTTAGAACAAGGGAAATTCTGTTTTGTTTTTGTTTAGTTTTTTTGCTCATGTCCGTACTTTTTTAGTTTTTTCTCTTGTTTACCGTTTCTTATTTTATCCTCTTCCCTTTTTTTTATTTCTCCCTCTTCTTTTATTTTTAGTTAGTTAGTAGTACTTTTTTTCAGAATGCTTCTCTGCTCCCTAACCAATGTGTTGCCCTCTAAAGGGTAAACATCAGAGATCTGGCACTTAGCGCATGCATCCTGTATGTTTTATGAGCCTGGGCAGGAATGGCTCTATTGTTTTAACCTGTGGAGAAAGTAATTAAGAAGCTGCTTTGTTTTGAATGGCACTGTGCTAAGCAGAGCTTCAGGATATGTGCAGTGAGCTGTGTTTGGACTAGAGGAATGCAGGAATGTATCGCCTCATATTTAGAACCATCCGAGCCTCCATCACAATATTCATGATCATTTTAATCCGCACAGCGCACACCCCTGGAACGCCTTCCCGCCCAAATCTGCTGCTGATATTCACCTGTTGAGTGATGTGAGCTGAGTGTGAGGGCTTTCAGTGTTTGGATGCACTGCTGGAGATCGAGCTATAGGTAGAGTGTGCAGAGCTACACTTTGAACTCTGTGTTCTTGAATAATTCTGCAGTCTTGTGTTAAACTGCTGACTCTCATCTCATTTGGTTTTGATTGGTGGATGTGGTTTTCTGTGCGTGCAGCGTTTGCAATATGGATCAGGGGTAGGGATGTAACGGTATGAAAACTTCTTATCACGATTATAGTGACCAACATGATCACGGTTATCAGCATTATCACTGTATTATTCAAATGTGCTGGAGATGTTCAAAAAGTACAGACGCATAGATCCCTTCACCAAGTTTTATATTTAAAAATCAACAAACAACAAATAAAATGACTTTTTGTTTGCATAATCACTAAAACAATAACATTACCAATGATGTTTGGATTTTTAAAAAATGACAACTTGACTAACAACAGTTTAATAGCATGTTCAAATATCTAATGTTAATGTTCAAATAAAGCTCTGAAAAAGTTTCATAAAAAGGTAAACCTCACATTTCAGCCTTTAAATAAAGAAAAGGGTTGAGTCAAAATGATAATTGATTAATAAATGGTTATATGTATTTTATCTGCTCCATAAATAATTCTACATAACTTATCTGAATTGTTTAAATGTGTAGAATCCACATAAGCTTGTTTTTCATCAACCGGTCAAGAATTACAGCAGGGCATGCAAACTCGGTCCGTTTTTGTCCAGACAGAAACTACACACAGGCTGAATGTAAATACAAGTCTCTGTAAATCCACTCTCTGACAGCAGGTGGCGCTTTATATGGAAAAGCTGAATAACAGCTGTTTCCCGTAAACTCAGTGGACAAAGCAGTATTGCGATTAAGAACACTTCCTTTAGGTATTACATGGAGCGAAGATGAAAACAAAATGCCATCGACTCGTTTCTGAAAACAGTCAGAACCTTCAGAGGTACATTTATATAATTAATTCATTCATATATTCATTTGTATAATTCCCTCAACACTCTTTTAAAACCTCCCGGCTATTCTGCCGTGTTTTCACTCAAAATGAAACTAAGTTACTCTGCTGCTGTGCACACGTGAGACTGTTACTGAAAACTGTGCTTTAAGCTGGACAGTATTTATTTATCGTGAGATGTTCAAATCACGGTAATCGAATACGGTTTTAATGATAATTAAAAAGTGAAACGGTAATACTAACCTTGGGGAATTTTATCATGATTTAACGCCTAACCGGTAATCGTTACATCCCTAATCAGGGGTGTGGAAATGTTTTCATAACAAGAGCCATTCATGTACACTGACGTTCAAAAGTTTGGGGTCAGTAAGTTTGTGTGTGTGTGTGTTTATGTTTATATATATGTATGTATATGTGTATTTATTTATTTATTTGTAATGAATGAGCTCGGATGGACAAGTTCGACACATGTGCAGTACCATCTTAACATTAATCTCACACCTGCACAGCTCAATTTTTGTGTCTGCAGACAGTCCCCATACAACAGCGGACACTTCTGATGACAAAATTGCATTGTGCAGACTGTCGCAGAACGTTTACAGCTGAAGCATAAAAATAACTTGCATTTAATGCATTGGCTGAAAAAGCATTTACTTTAATTTTCTTGGCAGTAGTCATTTTAAATTGAGGAATGAAATTAACTAATTCTGTACATTCTTGTGATGACACATCAGAAAAATAAACGTAATAAAATTAGCAATATTATTTTATATTTTGACAGTTATTTTCTGTTTTGTTATAATAAATAAAATCGAGGCTATTCTTATAAGGCTTTTCTTTTTTTTTCTTTTTTTTTTGGGAAGCTACATTTTGAAATGACCTTGCAAGACCGTTTAAATCAGGGGTGTCAAACTCAATTCCTGGTGGGCCACAGCCCTGCAGAGTTTAGCTCCAACCCTAATTAAACACACCTGATCCAGCTAATCAAGTCCTTCAGGCTCAATTGAAAACTACATGGTTTGTGTTTTGGAGCGGGGTTAGAACTAAACTCTGCAGGACTGCGGCCCTCCAGGAACTGAGTTTGACACCCCTGGTTTAAATGGTCTCTGGGGCCATATATAGCCAGGAGTTGATATTCACCACCCCTGATGTAGAACATTTTTCAGTGCTCATAATACAATCAACCATTCATAATCGGTTATAGTGTTTAAGTGTAAATTGGCATCCTATCATTTTCATATGCTGAATGATTGAATAGATGGTAGTTCCTGTAAGTATTACCAATCAGCTTATCACAGTGAATCAACCTGTTCGTGATGGTTCTGGAATGTGGCTGGCCAGGCCGTCATGGCATCGGTATGGAGATTGGCGCTCAACTGCTGTTTCTTTTTTTCTGGTTTTAAAGGTTGGAGCATTTCTCAAATCTCCAAAGTTCCCTATTTGGATCCTTGGCAGCGAGACTCATCTCTCAGTATTCTTCACTAAGGTGAGTTAAGAAAATAAGCTCCTTTCTTCCTTCCCTCACTCTTCTACTCTCTCGCTCTTTCTTATCTGAAACAGTCTGGCAGTTTGCTCTTGTTTTAATTCATTAATAAGTAAAGACTCAAAAACACAAGAATGTGCTAGCTAATAGATTTAGTGCTTTAGATGTCTTCTGGAAGAGAAAAGAAGAAAGAGTGGGGAGTATGGGCTGGATGATGAGAGGCAGAAAGAGCTTTTTGGACTTATAAGGCATCCAGTGTGGTGTGTCCTGGCTTCAGCCCACGCAGCATGTGGTCAGATTTGGCACTCCAGCATGCTCACAGAGAGGGATGGCTAATGTGAGGTGTATCTCGGGTCTGAGTGGAAATGTCAGTTCATGTAACTAGTACTTGGTATTAAAACACATCCTTATGATGAATGTGAGAACTGCATTGATTCCACAGACGTCCAAAGTGTTGCCATTAGGGCTGAGCAGTAAATGATATCATTTTAAGTTCATGAAATTTATGTTGTTAACGATGATAAGTTCTTTTTACTCTGTATGGATTGATCTGTCAGTCTGTCATACAGCAGAAATAAAACAGCCAGTAAGTGCACGTCGCTAATAAGTCTGCAAGTTCTGTGTGTCTCTGTGTGAAGGATTGGCACGCACAGAAAGCACAGAATTTAGGGAGAAATAAAATTTATTTTATGGTTCCCTAAATTAAAATGTAACTTTCTCTGTGGAGTTTAATCTATTAACGATATGGGGAAAATATTGTAATAATATTTTTGGCCATTGCCCTGCCCTAGTTGCCATATGGTTGCTAGACAGTATTTGCTCTCTTGCTCAACTGGCCAAAAGAGCCCACTCCAGGTCTCTGTGATATTGTTGTCCCAAGATATGGCCTGGGTCCATTTTTCCATGTATTTTTATTTATTTATTTTTTTTTTTAGGGCTGTCGAGATTCGTAAATTTTATTCAACTATTCGATTTTTAAAAATCCTCAACTTCGTTTTGCTTGCGTCGACTAACTGGCAAAATACCAGAAGTGGCGCATTTCACGGACGAGAATCCATAAAATGCATTATTAAACTCTTTTCCAAGGCTGCGTGATATATTAAACCCATTTAAAAATCATAATTAAGCATAATTGTGAATTCACAAATGCTACGATTTAATTAAATAATTATATGCGATGCAATTCTAATACAGTAGCCTATATGCGCTTTATTTACATGCGTGTAGGTTAAGTATGTCAATCACACATCACATTCACAGTGAATGCAGTTCCATAGAAACTGTTATCATTTACATGTGTGGAACGTATCAAACTCCATCTCTGCATGTTGTTGTGACTTTGGGTTTATTATAACGTTCATCTGGGAACGCAATGTGTGCCATTTCATCAGATTTGCAGGGTAAATCATTTATAAACCTATGCAAACACAGGAGAATACATTGCGGTTTCAAAATAAAAGCTCAAACCCTCACTCTGAGTTTACACATTTTGATGTCCACATATTCATTGGCTATTACAGTGGCTATAGTATTTCCGTTCTAAAGAAACGGACAAATATTAAAGATTAAGTGGACATTTGAATTAAATGGTGCTTGGGCAATATTAAACAAGGATTAGATCGCACAGTAATGTGTAAAAGCAATCGTCAGGCCGTTGGCGCCCCCTGCAGGCCTTTGTTGTAATGTGTAATCTACATTAGCTCTGTTGTTTATAATACATTATGTATTTTAACAGTTTTGATCAGTAAAACCATTTGATTTCTTGCTTTTGATACTTTATTTGAACTAATTATTATTGCATCATTGCTATTATATATGTATTTTAAGTTATTTTAAAGGCTATTGTTCACTTACATCTATTTTTCTTACCACAAAAAAAAAGAATTATAATTATAGGGCCCTATGAAATCTGTTTTATTTCCAAATTAATTTTTTTTTTTTTTCCATTTTCATTTTTCTATACTCTGTTTTAATGTTTAAATTAAATTGTATTAATCAAAAAGCCTTTCTAATTAAGTTTTACAGTTTTATCTTTATCAAATTCTGTTTTTCATTATTTTCTGGATTCCATTTTAATGGTTCCATTAAATTGTAATAATCAAAAGCATCTCCAATTAATTGATTTAATTTTTGTTTTATTTTTAGATTAGTTTTTTTTTGTTTGTTTGTTTGTTTTTTTTTTTTTTTTTTTTCAGAAATACTGCACATTTACATTTTTCTCCTAAATAAATTCTAGTAAATTATTTCTGGTAAATACTGTTGTCATTCTTAAGCTTTAATACTGAACTTTGATTTCAGTGATTTGGACTATGAGATGGACACTTGCTTCTTGCACTCTATCTTGCACTTTACTTTTGCTTTAAAAAAAAAAAGGATTTCATAGAAATTTGGATTTCATTTGGTTTAATAAAATATTCTTAAGAAAGTGTTGATTTATTTATTTTTATTTTTTGTGGGAAATTAATTGTTTAGATTATTCGATTAGTCTATAGATTAATCGAAATAAAAATAGTTGTTAGTGGCAGCCCTATCTTTTTTTTTTTTCAGCCATTTTATTGTTGCCCTGTTGAAAGCTCTCATCCCATTGCTTGGAAAAGTAATAGCACACCTCAAGCTGCTCTATTTGAGGTATCATTCATGTTCACAGCAGAAATGGTTTGGGACATGTTATGCCCTGAGGTTTAGTACTTTGGGATAGGGGTATGTATGTTCCATCTTCAGACTGTAAGTATAAACAATAGAAATGGTGACACTTGTGTTTTTTATCATGTTGTTGTCGCCATTTGGTAAAGTGACAATAATGCATGATTTCTCATGGCTTAAAGCTTTATTCAATTACAGGAGAGCAAGACTTTTTAAAACCCACTGGATTACAGTGTTTACAGAACTTTGTGTGAGTACCCATGTGTTTTATCCCTTTACTCAACAGAGGAAATGCTTGTTTCTTATAAAGGTTTCCACCTGGAGGCAAATGAGATTGACAGCAAGCATTAATCATGGTCTTACACTTAAGGCCATTTACTGTCAGTACATTATCCTCATCCGGCGTTTGTGCATGTGCCGAGAGAGGGTGTGCACTAGAGACTCTTTTTGTCCATGATTTGTTTCCTTCCTGTTCAGGAAATTTTCTGACAGTAATGGAGTACTCTTATCATTAGTATTAATTATATTTTAACTTTAAACTAGCCTCTTTTTAATGCAGATCCAGCATAACAATTTTTTATTATTATTATTCGTTGAAATGCAGTGCATGTTTCCTTTAATTGTCAAAATACTTGAGCCAAAATTACACAGTTAGAGAATAACCAATGTTGCTGTACTGTAGGCAGCACTAAAATAAAGTCCTTAGAATGTAGTTATGTATTATTTAGAAATAGACAGGTCTCTGAACAGGGCTGGTTGATTTACTGTTAAAGCATAATGGGCTTGAAGCAGCAGTGCTTTAATGTATTTGACTGAGTCTTTCATCATTGATGTCTCTCATCCTGATTAGAGCTGCAGGATCAAAATCCTCAGGACTAACAAAGGCTCATCTCATACTTCTGCCCATGAATCACCCTATATTGTTCCTGTGTGTAGGCAGGTAGTACTGTGTGTTATAGTCTGTTAGTATAGTAACTATATAGTCTGTGTAGAGATTTTCTACATTAGAGCTCTGAAAGTAAAATTTACGGTAAGTATCCATCTCATCTAAGTCATTACACACTGATAGTTTCCCCATCCTTTGCTCCTGCTTTTCCAGACGTCTTAGTTACTTCCTACGTTTCTTAGACCAAATCTTAGCTTGAGTACAGTATAATCTGTAAGCCCCAGTGTAGTCAGATGCTGTGTTGGGATGTAACAAAAAGCAGCTGTGCTTCTAACATAATTGCATTCTTCAGTAATGTGACAGTAGTTCAGCTGCTATCAAGTAGCATCTTTTGTCTGATTTGGCAAATTGGTTTATTCAAGTCACAGATTCATTGATTCATGCAGTTGTTCCCCAATGTTCACAGAATTCTTTGTGCTGTATTTTATCTTCCATTTCACGAAAAATGATTATTTAATAAAATACTGTTTTGGTTATCACTATTTATTTCACAGCTCTCTGGAATACTTAATTTTAATTGGTCAGTTGTGGCGTTCTATGGTCAAATTATTTTATATGATGACTGCTACAACTGGATAATTGCAACCAATTGCCTTCATGCTACTTTAATGTTCTCTTTCTTCTCACATAATGCAATCATTCAGAATATTTCATGTCTCTTTATTTATTCAGGAAATGCTTCAATATGAGAGAAATCTGTGCTTTTAATTTGTGAGCCTCTTGAAGTTGTCAAGCATCAGTTTCAAAGACGTTTCTCCAACACTGTTCAGATATGCAGTTTCTCACTAGCTTTTTCGTATAAGTCTTTCTTCAATAATATTGAAGATGAGGCGTCTTGGTGGAGAGCTGAACCTCCAGCATATTTTACACATTCTCACCCTCAGAGCTGCTCCATTCCCATGGGCTTTAGAAGATCTTAATGATTTAAGGGCCTGTTACTCTCTGCTCTCTTATACAAACAGCAGCCCCATTCGGTATACACACACACAATCAATTTAACCCTTATGCTCTTAGGGCACCCACTTCTTTCTCTCCACCTTCTCTCTGGGACTGGTTAGCGGAGCATAGCCTCAGGTGAGTAATGCCATGATTTCCGGTAGGAAAGCCGATCTTTTCCCCCCTAGAGCTCTCTGTGTGTCCATCTGGTTCAGTTTTCCCGCTGGAGTCACCAGTAGAGTCAGCCACTCTGCCAGGCCCTCAGAGAGGGGAAAAACTCTCAGGCGACAACTCCAAGAGCAGCTGTTAACAGGATGCACACTAAATCCTTCGGACTAATTGGGTTGAGCTTGCGTTGCCTAATTAGTTAGCTAGTTTCATGATAGAATTTCATTTATTTGACCTTTTGATTATCCTGAAACAACCTGTTGTTGTTTTAATCATTAGGAGTGCACAATATCTTGATAACCATGTATGTGCTGTCCAACATTGTGTTTGGTTCATTATTATTTAGGAGGGCAGATAAAATTAAATGCCCAATATTGGTTGATAAATGTAATTTCTGTTAATTTAGACTAGTAATATGGTATCAATATGTTATTATATTTGACAGCTATTCATTAGGTGCGGAGAATTTGAGATGGGTTGTGTGGCTGTGCTGGTCTAATTTTTGGTGACTTCTGGCAGTTTGTCAGTGGCTTCCTAAAAGTTTATTTTAGACTTAAAGATTTCTCTCCAATGGGATTTGTCTGTTAACGCAGTTTGTAATGTGTCATGGAAAGTGGCTTTTTTTTGTTTGTTTTTTGCCTCTCTTTATATGTGCGCATAAGATAGGTGTTGCTAATGACAAGTTTATGCCTGTCTCCCAACGGATCCATACTCCTGTTACCGTCTTTGTTTGTCTCTGTGTCTCTGCTTTTAGCTTCTAATAGGGTTTGTGTTCCACTCTTATCTGATTTATGTGCACACAAAGCAGCAGACACTATACAAATGACCTTTCACAGAGGTCCTAAGAGGGCCACGGACACACACAGACACAGCAGTGGTCACTGCTGGAATGATCTTGGGTCCCAGTGGATGAACAGCCACACACACCCTGAGGACAGTGAGTAATGGAATAGCAGCTTTTAGCGTAGTGCACTGGTAACTATAACCGTGTATAATGCAGAGAAACACGATCTGTGACCACTGAACCACAGTACCCCTGTTTATACCAAATCTGATGCTTCTCTTGCTCACACACCCACTCACAAGGTGACTAATGGGTCTACTGATGCTGTAGCCCGTGTTGGACACAGAGATGATGGTGTCCGTCTTCGACCGCTTTCACTTTTTTTTTACCTCTCATAGCTGCTTTCAAGCTCTGCTTTTATTTGAGGTGATGAGCTTCACATCCCTTATTTCCTTCCATCCTGCTCTGTCTCTCTGGAGGCCCTTTGTCTGTATCTAACCTTCTTATCCCTCGCTTCCTCGTTCCACTCATCAGACCAAGTTCTGTCTCAGTTCTGATGAGGTTAGCATCCTCATCTCTTTACGGTTCCCTTGGTCCTCTTCTCCTTCCTGTCCACCCTTCAGGGGCCTGATCCCTTCTTATACCCACAAACCACTGCAGCCGGCCCTTAGCTCACAAAGCTGTTTTCGTCCAGTTTCCAATTCGGCCCCCTGCTTGGTGCAAAATACTTTGTAAATGATGGCGCTACAAAAATGAGGAATGTTATTTAATGGCTCTGTTCCAAAACATAGTGAGCTACCTATGGAGAACATATTCTGGGGCATCGTGTATGCTTTTGACATGAAGGCTCATTTTTCTTTCGAGGAGAAGGCAATCTACATTTACATTCACTCATTTAGCAGACGCTTTTATCCAAAGCGACTTACAAATTAGGACAATGAAAGCAATCAAAATCAACAAAAGAGCAATTATATGCAAGTGCTATAACAAGTCTCAGTTAGCTTAAAGCAGTACACGTAGCAAGGTTGTTGTTTTTTTGTTTGTTTCAATTATATAATAAATAAAAAGAAAACAAATAGAATACGAAAAGCTAGTGTTAGTTTTTTTTTTTAAAGAATAGAATTGGAATAGAGAGTGCTAGAATTAGAGGGTCAAATAAAGATGGAAGAGTTGTTTTCAATCTAACAATGCAGTCAAATTCATGCGAGTTCAGTAAAAGAAATTAAAGTGGTTGGAGGAAGCAAGAAAAATGTTGATTACAAATATTTGCAATTCCTTAAATTGTTTTATTTTGATTTTCCCAAACATTAATATTCATGATGATTTTTTCATGTTTGTTTTGTTTTGACAAAAAGAAAGAAAAGTAAAAAAAAAAAAAAAAGATTTGCAATGCATTGATAAAACAATGTTTTTAAACCAAGTGTGTGTGTGTGTGTGTATATATATATATATATATATATATATATATATATATATATATATATATATATATATTATACAATATGTAATATTATTATTATAATATACATATAATTAATTAACACTACTTAGTTTAAAAACATTGTTGTATCAGTCAGATTAAAAAAAACTGAAAACAATGAATAGTAAGCCTTTTCCCATCACTGGACAATGAAAGATTATTTTGCTATGATGGAGGTCTAAGGCTGAATATTAACATTTCATAATAAAATATTGATAATTGTAGTGATGTAAACTGTAGTTAATTATATTTAATCTTATTTATAAGTATTTATTTATCTAGTTTAATAACATGCTAGCATCAAACTATTAAAATCAATGTGGAGCATTTAAAGTTGGCCACTTAAAAGGTTCTGTAATGGCTAGGATGTTGCCTTCGAACACAACTGCCTGTGCAGGTAATAATCAGCGAGTCAGCTCACAAGGTTTTTGAACAGAGTTCTTTGAGAGGAAAAAGAAACCGCAATGCTGGTAAAGTCGTCTGGTGCACCCCAGGGCTCTGTCATCCTCTGCTAATTTACTGACTCCATGCCCCCAAACACAAACACGCGCCTTACTTTTGTGAGTCCCACAGGAGCTCACCTCACTGCAGCAGTTGTGCTTCTGTAGAGCCCTGCTCTGCTACCGTGAGGAGCCCTCGATCTTTTGTATTGCCACATAGGACCACCGTGTTCTCACAGCGATAGTGCAACAGTGAATGTAACCCGAAACCAGCACGGGTTCTGATTTCTGTCAGCTTGAAAGACTTCAATCATCACATTCTTATGTCTTCCATGAAAGGATGGCACAGTGGGATATACACTAACACATGTAAAAGAACAGAATAGGAAGGAAGGAAAATAATATCGCTTAATAGATTCCAGTCTCATTAGACACTGTGTGTTTCGAGTTTCATCAGACAGTTGTCTCTCAGAGGCATTGTGCTCTGTGACACATCATTAATCATTCCTTTAGTGGGATCTGATCTATTATACACGCTTCAGCTTTGTAGTGCCGCACTTGCGCACATATATGAAACCACAACCTCTTAAAGCCTGTTCACACCAAGAATGATATAACTATATTAGCATCCACACTAGGGGTGGGCGATGCAACCAAAATCTTATCACGTTATGAGCAATTTTATTTCACGGTAACGATACATATCACAATAGAGTTCTTTTGCTTTAAATATGGTCTTCATGATATCAGAACTTTTGATACCATAGAAATTTCATAATTTTTGTCACCAGCATCAATATCACAAAAATTATCCTAATTTTTAAACAAAAAGCTCATTGAAGTCAAGTAAACAGTCCGCGATTTTAAATAAGAATAAGAAACTAATTAAAATTATAATTTTCTTTGTTTTTTGCTTTAACATGAATGACAGACAGCAAGATTATTAGACTGCTGTCACTTTAAGAGCTGTCTAGATCCAATATACGTTACACATGTGTTTTCTTTCTCAGCTGTTTGCTTTGACTTGATACCTAAATTACTGTGTTTACAAGGATACTTGCAAAGATGGGCATTTTGACACAAAAGTGTTTGTATTTAACCATTCGAGGCCTAAAAAGTGGCAAAAATAACTCTGAGCACCGTCTTCATGTGCGTGCGCCTCTCTGACAGCGCTCAAACACAGTCTCTCAGACAGCGCTTGCATATAGCAAAATGAGTTCTGTTTCGCTGCTGATTACATTTCAAAGGCTTAAAAATCACTTGTTTTTAAACCGCAATGCTTAAAAAGGTGTGCAAACAATAACTTTTCATAACCATATAGCACAGCAGCGTCACGAGCATGTAATCGCGATTAGAAATGACCAAAATATCTACTCGTTGACACATTTCTACTGGTATATCGCCCACCCATAATACACACCACACATTTTTATTGCTCATCAGTCATGCAATCAGACATGTGCCATCAACGGCCCTGCCTTGAAGTTCATTTGTCAAGGCTCTACATGGCTGTATGGACAAACATACACACACTACTTTATACCCATGGGGCTCGTAATACATGCAGGGCCTCACATCCTCTCTTAACCCACAACAATGGCCTCTTCAGCAGCTTCTCACTAACACTGACGCCTGTATAGGGAATACTTCACCAACAAAAGACGTAGACACAAAGAGAGAACGACAAGGAGATGGGGAGATACTGCTAAATGTAGAAACGGACAGACCTCGACTTTAAGAGCAAGACGCCAGAGGCAGTAAAGAGTGGATGTGATAGTCTAGTCAGTGACCCAGCCAGCTCTGACATATCGGGTGTCTAAACCACTGCTGTCTGATGCTGGTGACATTTTCTCTGTCATGGAGAACTTCAGAGGAGCAGATCTACCTGTAGTTTGAGTTACAGTGGTCTGGTTGCAGTAGTTGGTAATGTGACTGTGTAATTGTTCCTGCTGCTTTGATGATGGTTAAACACTGTGCTTGTTGTTCGGAGTTTGACTGCTGAGGGGACCTCCATGAATGGGTTTTCACCTCAGAACCCATGAACCTTTGCACCTGAACCAGACTCTCTCAGAGATACCAATCTTTCCTGCAAGACTAATCGCGTTTGGTTGAAAGTTTCAGTGACAAAAGGTGGTCTTTTACAAAGCATTGTCAATTCAGAAGTAGGATTGTTTTGTCTGAAACCATTTAAATTGCAGCAGGTTGATAAGTTGCTCTACTGTTAGTTGCTATTAGGTGTTCCTGCTTACAGTATCCAGCTTTATTAGGTCCAAATTCATCTGTCCTTCACCTAGGACTGGTTATTTTAATTTGATTTTATTTACGCGATCAGCTCGTGATACGGTCTTTTCCGCCGAGCGGCTCCTTTGACAGTGAATGCAGTGAACTCTGTTTTTGAATGAGCTGTGAGTTTAGCGCACATCTGAGAACGCAACGGGCTCCAGTTACGCTTTTTCACATCAGCATAATTTTCAACATTTTAATGGGCAAATGTTGACTATTTCACTAGATTTGAAATGAGACATGTTTGTAAACCTGTTTTCACAGAAGCTGGAATTTTCTGCCAAAATAAAAGTTCATAGGTGTATCTAAAATTAACAGACACACACAAAGAAAATACTGTACAGGCAGAGCCAGCTCACTGTTTATTGGAAGAAACATTTAAACATTGGGGTGGGGGTTTATACGATTGTATTTCTAAAGGCAACTGATGGCATTTTTCCCCTCTTATCACTGATGTTCCATAAGCGCCACCTGCTGCCAGAGAGTGAAATTCAGCCTTTCTGCTGTTTTTGCTTCAAATGTTGAAATGCTACAATCAAATTTAAATTAAAAATAAATAAAAAACAAACTGCTCATGCTACGTGTGTAGCATCTTTCTTTGTATCGTGATTTAAAATGCAGCAGTTGGTTCTAATTTCAAATGGCTTTTTTTTTTTTTTTTTTTAAGGATGCACGATATTGGATTTTTGCCGATATTTTTCAACTCATTTTGGTTGGTTTTTAAGAAGAACTTATTTGTTATAATTAAACACATAATGAAGGGGTTTTGACAGTACATTGAAGCTTTGAAAATAACAATAAATAAACTATATATCAATCGCTGCATTTTATCCCCCAGAAAGATGCAGTGTTAACCCTAACATTTTATTTTAAGATTTAACATTTGTAGATGGTCTAAAACAAAAATTGAAAAAATTCTGAAAATCTTTGAGCTTATGATTTGTTTAAAAAATAAAACATTACACGTTAATGAATAAATCGGTATATAAAATGATTTAATTTACAAATGTCATGCTTTGTTTTTTTTTTTTTTTTTTCTTTCTCCATGTAAGCTATAGCTTCTGACCATTAAATCAAAACATACTCATTATTTTATGACATCGATTACTGCTTTATTTAACCAGAAACACAGTCTAAATGTTATTTGTGTAGGCTATTTTACTTTTAATTTAATTAGAAGTAGGCCAACAGCGCCCCCTACAGATTAAACCTTCTTACCGAATGGGTGTTAGGAACTGGGGGAGGGCTGTCACTGCTGCCACTGCACGTGCTATTACCGTTTACTCTATCATACACCGAACACGTCTTTCTGTACATGCTTTCACAGATTAAATGCAGCTTTCCAAAACAGTGAATCTAATCGTCATTCAGATAAAACTTTGCTTCAAGAATGAGTCACACTCAACTGTTGACACAGTTTCATGGCCAGGAAAAAAATATATATTTCTAATAAAAAGTCACCAGACACTGGCAGATGTGGCAAAAAATTTTGTTTTAGGCCCTGCTTGCAAGTGTAGAAATTTGGACAAAAGTATTGCAATTTCCCTACTGTAGAATAAGGTAAAATAATATACCTGTGAAATATTCATTTTCATTTATTTTACAGTGCAATTGTCTTACAATATATGGCTATTACTGTCATAGGAATAATAATATAAAATTATTATTATCAATGTTCTAATTTGTTTGGCTTCCAAATTTACTGGTGTGAGTGTAATTTAGACTGAGACATCACAATGAAAAAGAGGACTGAGTCCCTCTTTAACCTTCAAGTATAAGTCAATTCACCAGCTTTTTTCTTTGAGTTTGCACACTGAACATGTGTTGGAGTTCTTAATTTTGAACTCTCAAAGTGCACCTGATGGATGAATTTAACTGTAAAATGTCAAAAATTTTCTTACGGGGGGTCGGCATGCCCACGGACCCCCCTACAGGGGCCGAGGTGCACCCTCTACAGTCTCACAAAATCCTGTGGGAAACACTGACATGAACACCCCTTTTGATTCTGCTAGAGTTAAGTTGTGAAATGGGGATAGGGCAAGATAAAATCAGCTTAATTCTGATCTGGATTTCACCTTATGTTTTTTTTACCTCACTAGAGCTGGAATGTGTCAGGCTGGCCTGGGGTTTGTGTGGATGACAGGAGTGTAAAAAACGCATGTTCAGTCTAATGTACAATCTCACATCACCTTTTAAGGTTAAACGGTTTTTATTCTAAGCTTTCTAAAAACAGAGTCAAGCACACTCTTTTCTTCTCGTCTGTCATCTGCATATGACTCTCCTTATCACAGATTTGATACTTTGTTTAATCATATGGCTTTCTTAGAGGTGAGGATAAGGTCTCTCTCTTTTCTTTATCTTTTTCTGACATTACTTATACAAGCCAGTAAGCTGGAGTAAAATTAAAGTACTCTATCTTTCACATTTGCAAAGAAATCATTGCCTGTAAATGCTGATAAAGTGATTCTGTGTGAGCGTTCAAGACATTGGTGTCCAGTTTAATGGATATTTCTGAAGCTCAGTCATCAGCATCTTTTGGCTTTTCTCGCTCCTGTGTGTGAGCCGCGTCTCTGATCTCCATCTATGGCCTCCAACTGCTGCCTTCTACGGCGCGAGTGTGTGCGCACATGAATTTGGGTCTCAAAAACTAATGAAAGCCAGATTCAGTATTCTTAACATGTGACTCTGCTTTACAGATATGTTGAAAAATTATGCTCACTGAGCCTGTTGATAAACAGCCATATATAATATCACTGTATCTAAGTGCACAGAGTGCAACTGGGAATATTACCATTGCCCTGACAGAAATGCTCAAGGCACTTGGCTGAAAACACCTTTATGGCTTGACCGTGCCCTTTACTACGTGTAATTTAAGACCATTTTAGACCGTGTTGCTTTTTTTAGTCAATAAAAGAGGCTTTACTTTGTTTGTGTCCCTGAAACCCAAAACTGTCAAGGATATCAGGTCTGTGTGGAGAATCTGACTTCAGTGTGGCTCCAAGGGTCCGTCTGGGTCAGATCATTCATCGTGCAGAACCATCCTGCCTCGAGCTGAAGTCTTTACCCGACACACTGTTCTGTAATTAGAGTGTGTGTGTGTGAGAGCGACAGAGAAACGCTGACTCAGCAGGGTTGATTACAGGACTGGTTGTGTTGTTGTGAAGCCACAATGTTAACATCAGTGGAACAGCATGTTGTTTTTGTCACCAGGGTTCAGACTTTATAACAAGACATGCACTAATTTGCTATTAGCATGGAGCCACAGTGCATGTTTGTGTGTGAGGAAGGTAATGTGGGGGGTTTATGTGCACAAACATGTCATGACTGATATACTTTGTCAGTGCACACGCACAAAAAAGGATGATGTTTGCAGGCATGTTGTGATTTCTAACCAACAAAACATTCTGCTTCATTGACATTCTCCACAATGACTGGCCTATGTCTATATCTTCATTATGCAATGCAATGAAAAGGCAGTTTGCTCACCCTCATGTCAAACCGGTTTGAATTTCTATGTTCAGTGGAACATGGGAAAAAAATTAATTTAAGAACAGTGCTTCTGATCTGTTGCATACAATGAAATGTGCATAAAGTGAGCAGTCACTGAATCAACCAAGTTATTATTAGTTTTAATTACATTTAAATATGTATAAGAACAGTTGTCAACAAGAAATGCTGTTTACTTTAGTTGATATTCACAAAGCAGTGTTTGGTTGGTTGTCAGTTAATTTCTGTTAAACAAATAGAATTGAACTGCATAGATTTGTTCATTTTTATTTATTTTTATATTTTCTTTATTTGTAATGCACAGTATGTGAAGTTAAAAGGTTCCCTGTATAATTTACAATATTAATTTGCAGCAAGAATAGCCTACATTAAATTAATCAAAAGTGACTGTAAAGACTTTTTTCTGTGTAATAGAAGACATTTTAAAAGCAATTTTAAAGAAAAGTTATGCTGATCTACAGTGAAAACATACATTGACTTCAGAGCTGCAAATATATAAATAAAAACAAATCAATAAATACCATTAAAGTTGTTCAAGTTGATTTTGGAGTGCTAAATATTAACCCCTAATGATGCCCCCCTTATCCTTTGTGTTTCACAGAAGAAAGAAAATCATATGGGTTGTAAAATAATGAAATGCTACTTTTGAGTGTCAGATTGTTTGACCCATGTTTATGAAGCGGATGAACACCTTAAGAGTTCACGGCAGATGTCTTACCTATTGAAACTTCTCACTTGTATAATTAAGCACTCGTCCATTTTTCTCTCAGTCTCTCGCCACTGCTGAGCTTTGAGCTACTGCTATACGTTAAAACTAACAAATCTTTTTCATTACTTCAGGAATGAGGGTTTATAACTCCACATGGCCTCAGGCAAGGGCTCTGAAAGTTTAATTTGGTTTTGACTACCTGCCATTCGACTGTGGAAAGGTGTCCGGTTTGACTGTGTGGAGTACTAGCTCAGATTGTGGTATTAAGACAAACAGTATCCAGCTGCAACTTCTCCTTGTCATCTACTTTCTCATTCCTTTGTATCTCATTTTTTCTTTCTCATTTTATCTCCTCTGTTGCTCTGTCCCTCTTTCTTGGTGTGACTGTGAGCTGTATATTTACTCTTTGAAATAAGAGGAGATATTTGTGAGTGTTACACTGAAACCATACTGTGAAAGTATACAGCCTGTGTTTATGTTCACTCTTCCATGACCGTGTTTGTATGTTCATTGCTAATGTTTGTTCTTTTCGATTGCAGTAAAACACTTCATATTTGACTGGACTTTTAGATTTTCTGAAGAAATTTTCTGGGTCGAATAGACACAGATTTTATTTCTGATTATTTCTAGAATAGCATAGGATAGAATACAATCTCTCAACAAGCCATATGAAATGAGGAATCTTTCATGTACTTTGCACCAAATTGTGTGGGGCGAGTTACCTACTGAAGTTTAAACCTTTGAGTTCGTAAAGCTCTATGAAAATACACAGAACATTTAGATTTCATATTTAAACAGCAGTCTTTTGTGGTTTAATAATCACAGACAGTGTATATCACCATTTAAATTTGATTGATTCTGCAGCCCTACTTTTGATTTATTAATCCAAAATTTGCCAAATTCTGAGATATTTCCCATTATACAGTACATTTCATTTTAATGACTGCTTTCTGTTATTCTGTCTGTGTTTTCTGCTTCACAAAAATTCTTGAATATTAGAGCGCAGTTTATTGGCCATTATTTGACAACACTGTCATTTAAACAGAATGGAGCTCTTTCAAACACTCATCTAGCTCTCATTATGCTTCACATTTGAAGACTTGAAGAGTATTGATGAATTCCCGTGTAGAGTTTTGATAATATGACCTTGTTCTTATCATCAGTCACCATGAGAACTAGGTAACCCCTTAATCCACTGCCTTCCTTTCTAATAATGAGAATCAGAGCTTGTGCGAGTGAAACACAGATGGTGAGAATGAGATTTTAAAGGCAATGGGTTCAAAAGAAGGGACAGGTCAGAAGTTTGGATCACTCAAAGTTTATTCCAGAAAACATCCTAAGCAGCATCTTAACTGAAATGGCACAGATTTGAAACTCACTGATCACTTTAATGGTTGTTAACAAAATGATGATTGAAATATTGAATTTTGTTGATGCTTTGGAGTCATGTAGCACATTTCTCTTGTCTTGTATACCATATTGAATATTCAAATGCATCTATGTTTCCCAAAAATGCTATAGTTATAAAGCTTGATTCCTATATGAGGCTAAATGGCACTCTGAACGATATTGGAATGTTGAGATGGAAAACTCTGAACTGTTTTTAGCTGTACACGATTCAGCTGTGCATGCTGACTCTGCATATTTTCCAGCTTGAGTCGTTTTTACACACATACAGATGTGTTTTGTTGTCACAAGTCCCTCCGGCAACACATTTTGATAGGGCAGTGATCCCGCTGTAACTCAAACATGAACAAACACACATGGATCTTGGTTTGTTTTCTGTTAATCAGCAAAGTTCGCAGCCTGTTTGTGAGTTTTGCGCATGTGGGAGAGGGTTAGAAGATTGTTTTCATTAAAAGATCTCTGAGATTGCTTGATGGAAGGGCAGTTTTGACATTTGAGTTTATCTCTAGATCAGTTATACACACCCAAACCTAATCTCACACACAGTCCTTTTGCAAACACACACACACACAAACAAATTGACGCAAGTACAGTTCATAAACATTTTCAGATTTTTATTGTCTCATATTTCAGCAAGGGCTCTTAAAGCACATTGCATCATCGGTTAGTGCCTTCTCAGTACTCAAGGAGATTGAGTGAATGGTCACACTCAAGGTCATATGAGGTCAGCTCTCCCTCATCCTCAGAAAACAAAAAAAAAATCAACTTATGAATGACTTATCTCTAAAACTTGAAATATAAATATTTTAACATCTCAAAAATGGTGTGGTCCATGCCATAACTCTCTTTTCTATTTCATATTACCTTCTCTTTCTAGGAGATGGCTTTGGTGGCCCCTGAGTCTCCTTCAGAGCAGGCTAGAAGAGTCTTCCAGACCTTTGACCCGGAAGGTAAGATTATAAAAAAGGAAGAATTTCATCTGTTGTGTTTGTTTGTGAACCTGAAAAAGAGACTGAAGAAACTCAATGTCAACTCAACCCCAGCAGCTGAGTCAACTTGTCCTTCACTGAGAGGAAGATGAGCTTTAGCTCTACAAAATCCAGAGCACGTTTATTATCTCTGCAGCTTATCAGGCAGTGCAAAGATCCTACGCTTACTGTGTTTGTTTATACTTTACTGTAACTGAGGGGAGAGGAAATGAGAAAGAAAAGACTACATTTGATCTAATACAATGGTGTTATTTCAGTGGGGTATACGAGCGGTAATTTTCTTCTACATGGAATTCTACAAGTGTGTGTCCGTGTATATGTGTGGATCAGTTATGTAGTTCGGTGGCTACATTTTTAGGTTTAAGGTTAAGCCCTCCATTCTTTTTGATGACTGTCCCACAGTATCTCTTTACCCAGCCAGATATCAGTCCTAAAGACCAGACTACACACTCACGCACTCCCTCACATCCACCAACATACAATTTCACTGCCACTGTTTAAACATTCTTCAGCTGACAAGCCAAACCTGAACATATGAAGTGCACAACTTTCACACAACTGATCTTTGACAGAGATCATGATATATTAACCACAATTCACAAAGTATAATACAGGGTGATATAGCTCCCAAATTTTATTTAAAAAAAAAAAACTTTATTTTTTGGTTTATGTACTACCCTTCAAAGGTTTGGGGTCCAATGTTGATATTTTAGTGAATATAAGTATTAAATTAAAAACTCCAAACTTTTGAATATTATGTAGACTCCACATTTCTGTAGTTTTTCAACAAACTCACTGATTACCTTCTCTATAGTAATGTTTTCCAACTGAATGTTCTATATATGATTAACAGCCAACAGTGTTTTATTTGTGAGCAGTTCTGCTGAGGATATGTGGGGAGGAAAGTCTCACGTGATGATTTATCATTTAAGATAGTCACTGTGCTCAGATGGCAAAGTCAGCAATGTAGCTTTATAAACAAACCACTGATGCTCCTTTAGTCATATGTAGTGCAGTATATCTTTGCCTGTATATCCTATTTGTGTGGTTTTTTTCCCCAGAGTCTGTTGCATGAAGTTATATTTTCCTTCCCTACTTTTTTCTTCTTAATATTTATTGCTTTTGATTTAAATCTAAGACTCCTGATGATAATATAGAGAATAGGTAGAGAGGGCGTTTGATGGAAGAAATGAGAACCTGGAGCTGAGATCGCCCACTGCACGGTCTCATATCTGTCAGGTAGAAGAGGTTTGTGTGTGTATATATCACTGAATGTATCACAGTGAGAACATAAGTGTTCTTCCAAAGTTTTGATTTAAAGTGTTTAATTTACAGCACGCACTCAAATTGTCATCAAGAACAAGATTAGATGTTCTTGCTTGGCATCTTTTTGCCTTTTAACGTCGTAAACAACATTCCTGTTCCTCGCGTTAATAAGAACAATACGCTGTGTGTGTGCGTGTGCTTGTGCGTGTGCGTGCGTGCATGTGTGTGTGTGTGTGCGTGAGTGTCTGTGTATTTTAGTACAATTTCAGTTACCAGCACTTCGAATGTGTTTATATCGACTCTAAACACAGACAGTTGGGCATTTAATGAGATCTTTCACATGCATTTCATTTGTCCTAAGGAGAAAGAAAAACTTGCATCTTACAGTCTGGTTATGTAGATAAAATACTAAAACGACATGAAATCAGAATTGACCCTGTTTACTTTCCAAATAAATGCCCTTTGTGTTAATATTAATTAGCGCATTGTTTTAAAGAGAAATTATTTTCACACCTAAATTAATCCACCAAGGTTGTGCAGTTATGAAAAAAAATTAAATTGGGCAATAAATTAAGCTGACAATAATGATCCAATTAAAACCTGATGGATTGTGCCACCCCACATTATTCTCACCGAATATAGTTTCACTCAGAAATGTATCACATCGCAGAAGTAATATTTTGTGAATACCTTTTTATGTCAGTAGTATAGAAGCTATTTTAGCCAAAGTTTCTAATGCATTATTCAAAACGCCCAAGTGTATCTAATTTCATGCTGTGGTACAGATATTTATTGTTCTTAATCCAGTCACTGCAGGAAAGTTTAAGCAGAGAGTTCATTTTATAGCGAACGGAAAAGAGTTAGCATACCAGCTGCTCTGCAAACATCCTGTCTGACACTTGGAGACCAGAGAGGAGGAAAAACAACATACACCACTCATCCATCCATCCATTTATCAGCCATTGTCTTGGTGTGTTTGTGCGCATATGTGACCCTGGACCACAAAACCAGTCTTAAGTCGCTGGGGTATATTTGTAGCAATAGTCAAAAATACATTGTATGGGTCAAAATTATTGATTTTTCTTTTATGCCAAAAATCATTAGGACATTAAGTAAAGATCATGTTCCATGAAGATATTTTGTAAATTTCCTACTGTAAATATATAAAAACTTATTTTTTTATTAGTAATATGCTTTGCTAAGAACTTCATTTGGACAACTTTAAAGGCTATTTTTCTCAATATTTTGACTTTTTTGCACCCTCAGATTCCAGATTTTCAAATAGTTGTATCTCGACCCAATATTGCCCTATCCTAACAAACCATACATCAATGGAAAGCTTA
Source organism: Onychostoma macrolepis (assembly GCF_012432095.1). Lineage (NCBI taxonomy): Eukaryota > Metazoa > Chordata > Actinopteri > Cypriniformes > Cyprinidae > Onychostoma > Onychostoma macrolepis. The sequence goes on along the minus strand of NC_081170.1, from coordinate 15,336,776 downwards.
TTTATTCAGCTTTCAGATGATGTATAAATCTCAATTTCGAAAAATTGACCCTTCTGACTGGTTTTGTGGTCCAGGGTCACATATGTGTATGTGGTCGGCAGAATGGCTTCAATTAGTGAGATGAAACTCGTGTTTTATATTGGGCATAAGACACCAGTGGTGTGGGTGCTGATCACGACTCTCAGAAGCTCTAACCATCTGCCTCTCTTCTTTTCTCCTCATCTTCAGATAATGGGTTCATTCCAGACACACTGCTTGAAGATGTTATGAAAGCGTTGGATCTCGTCTCCGAGCCAGACTAGTAAGTTTGTGTGTGTGTTACAGTAATGTTTTAATGTTAATAGTATTTTGATAGTACAGTTAATATTTTTAATATTATTCCTTAAGAAATATTTACTGTACATAAACATTTCAGATGTTCAGAAGTTTTCCTTTTTCTGCTTTTTATCTTTTTAAATTCTGAAAGTAATACCTATCTGTAAGGATTCATTAAATTGTCAGAAGTGACAGTAAATATGTTTCTAAAAGATTTTGTTTTCTAATAAATGCTTCTTTTTTTTTTCTTTTTTTTTTTTTTTTTTAATTATATCACATTTACCAGATTAACTCAAGTGAAGTCACCTTTATTTATATAGTGCTTTTAACAATACAGATTGTGTCAAAGCAGCTTTACAATATCAAATAGGAAAATAGTGTGTCGGTAGTGCAGAAGGACAATAGTAAACACTCAATTTTCAGTTAAAGGTATTTCATTACTGAATTCAGTGATGTCATCATCCAGCTCAGTACAGTTCTAATAGTATTTGTGCAATCATGTAGACGATATTGCTGGAAATTAAGTGTCCCCATAGGGATGCACGATTAATCGCATGCGATTTTGAACCAGCTGGAGTTTATTAAACGTGCAGATTATGTATTGTGTTAGATGCACAATATTCACAAATAACAAACAAAATGCATAAAGCTGGTTTATTTTGGTCTCTTAGTAAATTCTGAAACATTTTAACTTTTAAAACAACCTTAGGACCCTTTTTCCACCTTACCTATGTAAACATTAACAAATAAGTATTGTAGCTGTACATACTGCTTGTAAATCCAATTCATACATTTGGTATGGTCTCTTAATAAATTCTGATATATTGATACATTATATATTGATATATAAAAAATAGAAAGGGAAAAAATTAAATAATTAAACACCGCGTTGTCAGCGTTGGTATTGTATCAGACTTTACTGATCAGTGTGCATTTAATGCACTTAACATTATATGAAATTCAAGTTCAAATGGAGTTAACAAAGTTTTTGACCAGAGAATGTTGGAGATGGAGTGTCATTAGAACGGCTGTAACTGTTATCTGAGGCAGTAAGTGCATCGCAACATATGCTTTCATCAACTTTTACAGTTATATGACGTTTATTGTAGCTATATGGGCGCTTAGTTTTTCTTGTTGTTTAATACACTTGGTCAAAATCTCAAATTAAGCGCGCACAGGATATTTAAAACGTACATTGTATATTGGCTAGACGGCAAATAACCTACTACTTCTCTGCTCTTCAAGCACACAAAAACATAGCCTTTACAGACGTAGTGTTTGAGTAAAGAAAACGCTGTACTATTCTAAAATCGGTTATTTATTTACCCTTTCATTGCAAAAAAGCCGAGATCTGTCTCCTCCAGGCTGTGCGCGGCAATCTGAATGGAGGCGGGTTACGAGGTTTTGCTGAGAGCTTGATGATCCAATGGCGTTACGAAGTTTTACACGTGAACAACATCTGAATCCACTTAACGTAAAATAATTAAGTTAGATGATTATAATTTTATGTTATGTGAGGTCTTTTATTTATTTTTTTGCGATTTATTTTGCGGTTAAATGACGAATTATGCAGGATCACAAAAAAATGCGACATTTTGCATTGTATTCAGCGATCGCGAAAAACTGGAGGGACTGATATACCATCCCCAAACTCTTTAATGGTAGTGTGTATGTTTACAATATAATATTTTATTTTTGTTCATGTACAGCAAACCTTATATCTCTTTATTTCGAACACAGCAAGGTGACATTTGTTTTTGTCATAAAGTGATCTGAAGAGGTTTGTGCATGTTAAACCAGCTTGCTCCCTCGGTTTGCACAATTTGGGTTCACATGCTGTTGAAACAGACTCATTACTCTTGTAGAGCAAAGAAGAGGAATAGCGAGTAAAGTCCCAACTTTCCATGTAAAGCCTGTTTAAAGCCACTCAGTAGTCCCTCTGAAACCTTCACCTCTTAAACATTTTGAAATCTGAGCAATTTTAAACCACCTGCTTTCTTATGTCAACCTTTGACAGCTTGAAAGACAACTTCAGCCTTTCAAAGGGTTTGTTATATGAAAGTTTCATTGACAGAATAAAGTTTAGGTTATGTGTTTGTTTTTACACAGCACCCTTTTCTGTCAAAAGCAGTTTAGTCAAGTGTCGATGAAGTCTGAACCCTCCTTTGGCCTCTTCTGAAACTACATGCAACATAATCAGCGTTTTGGCAATTGGCAGTTTTTTTTTTTTTTTTTAAAGTGACCTGTGATCTCACAAGAAAGCATTTATCATCCTCTGATTACTGAATTTGTGTGGGAGAGAGTTAGTAATGTTATCAGTCTCGCTGCATGACTTTAAAAGGAAAAGTCTGCCCCGTTTTAACATCACTGAGGTTGTTTTTAAAACAATATTAGTCAGATTCCAAGCATTACTCACTGTTATATGTTTAGTATCTGATCATAATTCATGATTATAGCTCATTTTTAGGACTGCCTCAGACAACACACTTCACTCTGAAGGATGCCAATGAGCAGTACATGCAACATGCGCACACACAAGCTACAACTTTCATGGTCCCACATTGTTCTCTCTCTCTCTCTCTCTCTCTCTCTCTCTCTCGCTCTCTCTCTCTCGCCTCTCGCCTCTCTCGCTCTCTCGCTCTCTCTCTCTCTCGCTCTCTCTTGCTCTCAATTTTTCAATTCAATATGTGCTTTATTGTTGTTACATGACATGACAATTGTTACAATGTATTGCCAAAGCGTAGTGTTCACATTGAATCTAGAACAGATATATATGCAACAAAAACATGCATGTAGATACATTTAAAAAGTAGAACAAATCAACATTTTAGAATTCCATGAACAATTTATAATTCAATGTTTGTGGACGCATCACTCATTTGTTGACTCCTCCCTCTTTTTGTGACTGGTATCAATGTATCTTGCTGCTAGTAGGATACAATCTTGTTTTTCCCCTAATAAATATCTGCACGTCTCTATAGTGAGAGTATGGTTGCTCAGTCTGTACCTCGTCATTTGTCTTCTTAGTTCAGTCTTTCACTGTACTCCGATATTCTGCAGTGGTGTACTCTCTGTTTAGGGCCAAATAACATTCAAGTTTACTTTGTTTTTCTGTTGTTTCTTTCCAATAGGTTAGATAATTTTCTTTTTGTGTTTTAATAATTTGGTTGGGCCGAATTTTGTGGATTAATATTTCAGAGTCCTGATGCTGGATGTTAGTCTGTTTATCTCGCTCTCAAATTCAAATGAGCTTTATTGGCATGACTTGCACAGTATTGCCAAAGCATTGTCCATTACATGAATAAGGAACAAACAATTATATAATACATAGAACAATACTCTCTCTCTCAATTCAATTCTAATTGCTTTATTGGCATGACATACTTGGATACATATTGCCAAAGCATTGTACATAACAGAATAAAAAACAAATATACATCCATAAATAAACAAAACAAAATACATCCATATATATATTTATATAAACATTAATGGCACTACTAATGCAGATGTGTTCACTCTTTACTACTTAGTTTATGGCATTTATAAATATGTTGTGCAACCAAAGAGGAAATAGGTCCTTCACCAAGTAATATTCCTAGTTTGTCATGTTCATGGAGTGACTGGAACTCAGGAATAATCTGCTGTATTTGACTGTACAGTGCGTCTCTGAAGGACGTGTATTTGTCACAGTGGAGGAGGAAGTGTTCCTCCGTCTCAACTGATCCTGATCTACATTCGTTACAGATTCGCTCTTCTTTAGGTAACCACGTCTTTTTATGTCGTCCTCTTTCTATGGCCAGCTGGTGGTCACTCAGTCTGTACTTCGTCAGTAAATGTCTGTGAGTTATATTCCTGACTGAGACCAGATAGTCAGCCAGACTGTACTCTCTGTTGAGTTTCAGATAACATTGGAGACGACTTTGGTCTTTGGTTTGTTCTTTCCAATGCTGTATGTATGTCTCCTTCTCTTTAGTCATAATTTCTTTGATTCTTCCAGGTTTTTCAGGGTCAATGATATTGAGTGCTTTGTTAGTCAGATCTGACACCATTACACAAAGATGACTTTTTTGAGCACACATTTTTTGTGTTTTTAGTGCTTTAAAATGAAGAGAGTCTTCAGAACTAGAGTTTAAGTGGATCCAGAACTTTAAAACTCTCTTTTTTTTTTTTTTAATGATTAGATTCAGGGGGAGACGGCCTAACTCCGCTCTGCAGGTGTTATTAGGTGTGTTTCTGTGCACATGAAGGATGCTTCTGCAGAAGCTTCATGCTTCTCTCTCTCTCTCTCTCTCTCTCTCTCTCTCTCTCTCTCTCTCTCTCAGTGTGAATCTGATGAAGAGTAAGCTGGATCCAGAGGGGTTGGGTATTATTCTGTTAGGCCAGTTTCTGCAGGAGTTCTTCCCTGACCAGGTAATGCATATCATGTCTCTCTTTCAATTTTTGATTAAACATGTTTTCCCAGATTAAAATGCTGCGTGAGTGGACAGCTCACTAGAGTTATACAATCAGAAAGTGTCTCCCTCCTTCTCTGTATATGTGAAAAAAGCTGCCATTGTATGTACCCTTGTTGGTGATTGCAATCCCAGAATAAATGTCTCTAAATTCATTGAAGAAGAAAAAAAAAAAAAAAAAAACTGGTGAAGAATGCAAGAGAAATGTCAATTATGAATATACTAAAAAAAGTTTAGTATCTTATTTTCCCCACTTCCTGTAGTTAATTTACAGGCTTTTCTTGATAATTATAATGGGTTTATGTGATGATTGTTAACATTAACCATCAAAGGGTTGTTATGAGATGTTGGTAATAAATGATTAATGAAAGCAGAAGGCCGTTTCAGTCTATTAAATGTTGAAAATTTTGATTTTGAAATCAGTCGTCTATATGTACTTTTTTTTTTTTTTTTTTTTTCCTCAAAGATTTAAAACAGTCAATTTAGAAGTTTTATAGAGGTATAAAATAAATTAATAGAGGATAACAATGAGCTTGGCCTTCATAGTACTTCGTAAAAACATGTTAAGCAAATGTTATTTAAAATGTATTTCTTTTATATTGTTTCTACATTAGTTTGAGAATTAAATATTTTTAATTACAAGTTTTAATGTTTTTTGGATTCACAGCCCCAGTTTATACCTACCCAATTTCTGTATGTGCTGTATTTATGTATTTATTTATTTATTTATTTAGAGTATCATGCCATCAGTAACTAACATCAAACTCTATTGAATATCTATATCGGCTGTGAGTTGAGTATTTGTGTGGTGCACAGAGGGGCTGCCTATGTAGAGAGTTTAAAATCAGTCCCTTATGAGTTACATTGGTTAGGATGCTGCCTATGAAGGCAGTAGACAGCTAGGCAGCTCACTAAACATAGCTACTTCTCCTATCATGGCTATCCTGCTGTCTATTTTTACCCTCCCTTGATTCTTGCTCTTGCTCAACATTGTTTGCTTTTTCTTACTGTTTTTTCATTAAGTTCAAATAAACCTACAATCAGCCCCAGATTAAATCTATGAACATGTAGCCCCTCAGAGAGGGAGAAGCTGACGGTTATAGTTGGCATGGACTTGCAGCTCCACTGCTCTGTGTTAAATAGATTAGGGCTTTAGGGATACATGCAAAAAGGCCTCAATTTACCATCAAATCAAATACTCTAACCCTATTTCAGGCCCACTCAAACACATGCACACACGGTCCGCTGTTGTAGTTTTGGCAGTGAGGCAGGCATGCGGTATGGGGGCTAGACAGAGGTATTTGGCTCCTGTCAAGACTCTGTGCTTGGGTTTTGCTGCTGGTTTGAGTTGGTCTGCAGAGTTCTGGCACCAGTTTGCAATCAGGTCTTTTCAGCAGCTGCATAAGGGGTGGGGGGGCTGGGTGTATGTGATTTGCTTTAGACTTAAAGCAATGTATTCCAGTGTGCTGTCAGTCTTGAGCATGTCATTACATATAAAACCATTCACTGAACCGTTGTTTTAGGCTCTCTTGTCCAAGTTTATGGAGTGTGTTTTGATGTGTTTGAGCTGGAATTGGACATTTTGGTTAAGTTGTCTTAACTCACGTAAATGTTTTTCTGGCATCCTATGGATTGAGTCAGACCTAGGCAGTATATGTCACAGTGAATAAGGACACACAGAGCTGTTTGCTGATGTTCCACAGACCATGTACATGTCTGCATTGACACGTGTCATCTCGCTTTTCCAGGATTCTGTGATCCCAGACTCATTTCCTGTGTATCACTATAATGGCCTGAAGCAGTCCAACCACAATGAGAAGGTAAGGTACACTCATGCTCATTTTGTAATGCCCAAGCACACTTTAATAGCACATATTGCCCCTGCTGGCATGAAAGCCCTGGTGGGTCAGTCTTATCCTGTCTGATCCCTGGGATGTGGAGTCTGCGAGCCACCCCGTCTTATGGCCCATACCACTATGATCGCTCAGACAAGCCTTCCAAGTCATTCCTGTGAGTGTCGACAGCGTTTGAGAGTGGGCAGAGTATATTGAAGCCACAAAAATCTGAAACCGTTTCACTGGACTAATGTCTAAGGCTCTCGGTTCTCTCTTTATTTTGATTTGTGTTTATACAGTCTCAAACTGGGCAAGATGATTTGCATCATTTAACAGACACATGGTCAAATGCAATTTAGTGTAATATTATTTTCAATTTGACTTTAAATTTCAGTTTAGCTTCTTCTGTGGTTTTGTTAGTCATCGTTCAGTTTTATTTTATGGTCTCATTTTAATATATTTTAGTTTTAGCAATTATAGCGACAGGAATAATTAAGCTGTCGTCATTTACTCACCATAATGTTGTTCCCAACCAAAAAGAGATTCTTTCTTCTGTGGAACACAAAAGGGGAAATATTTAGAATGATCTCTGTTGGTTCTCACGTGTCTCCAATATTAAATTGGCAAAACCTTATTGAACTTTTAAATGTTCTTTAAAAAGCAAGAGGACGCAACTGAATATTCGAGTTTAATATTTTTGTTGCTGTTCACATTTTTGGTTGTCAAATTAAGTGTGATAACTATGCTATATTTTTATACTTTAACCATTTGTTTTATCTATATTTCCTATTTTTAAATTATTATTATTATTTTTATTTTTTATTTTTTTACACAAAAGCATTTGAAACCAGTAGGTTGTTTTGGTAGTTAAAATAAGTTGTTGTTTTTTTGTTTATTTTTATTTAATTTATTTTTTTTACTATTGAAACAAAGACTGCATATACTTTTAATATTCACTCTGATGTTGTTCCAGGTGCTTATTCTCATCTCATGTTCTCTACATTGCCATTGGTAGTTAAGTGCTTTTTCTGACCATTGTGAACCATTGCCCATATTCCATACACATCCCCATAAAGAGTGCTAATGACATTTACACATGCCATCCTTAAGCACTAGAGAAAGCACCCCTGACCGCCTTGTACATTCATTGATCACGGTGTGTGTGTGTGTGTGTGTGCGACCCTATACTTCTTAACGGAAGTGCATGTGTGTGAGAAGGAGATTGACAGAAGTTTAGGGATAATGGTTAGGAGCTGCCACATCAGGCCCCTGAGGACACACAGGTTACTCTTCATTACTCTGGCAAACGCATTAGCAGCAGCAGTAAAGTGTGCAGCCTTTGTTGTTGAGGTTTCCTCTGTGCCACTCGTATATTCACTGGGGCCCTTTCTCAGGAACCAAACACCTTGCAAAATGTAAAGAGCTCCTCTGGCTCTAACACAGACCATACTGGCACTTGGAAGCCAAAGCCCAGACTGCCTTTCTGTTCAAGTCATATAATCATCCGAAGGGATCTGCTCTCATTCCGTCTTCCTCCAGCACTTCTGCTTCATGTCACTTGCGCATTCTGGGCCACTTTCACACTGCAGTCAGTATGATTCGATAACGAGTTTGTGTTTTATTGTCAGAGTACTTGACCAAGCTTAATTTATTAAATTTGTTACTACTGGCTGTAATTCAGTGCACATACATAAGATGTGAAAACAGGAAGGTTTTCACAGGATTTGAACACTATGGCTCATTCCTTGTTAAATATTTCAGATCATTTGATTGATTTCAGCTACTATTAAGGCCGGGACTACTGGCGACGAAAGCCGTCGGTGTTGTCGCCTCGCGTTTGCAGCATCAGACCAAAAAGCTGCGCTTGAACACACTGCACAGACTACAGCCGATGGCAGACTAACATGTGCGTTAATTGCCGAAGTTATTTACTCTTTTTAATTTAAATATGTTGTGATGTTCTATAGGTCTATATCGGCTTTATATTGGATCAGTCAGTTCTTGATGTGGTATTTGTTCATTCACTGCCTTTGAGTCCGTGTGTACAGTCAGACTGACATTCTCTGACTGATTATGAGTACACATGCATTTGTTTTAGTCTGAATATAAAGAAATGTTTATTTTAAAGCATAGACTTCGAGCTGAACCCAAGCCCAGCTAACCAACAGCAGACTGTTATCTTCAGCCAAACAGGCCAAAAACCTTGAGAACATGAAATCTGGCTGACCAGTGAAAATATTTGGATTATTTCAAGTAAACATGCATAGAGTGTTGACAAGTTTTATAAAAGGCATGTTCTAACATGGAGAACCCGCTGGTCCACGCAACCAGAGTTGACCGGCTGCAATGATGAATGTGTGCCTTCTAAAAAGATGTAGGGCTTTGTGACTTGAAATGGCTGGTTATGGTTCACAGTCTAGTCAACTGGAGGATGTCACGCTTCCTTCCATTGCATTCTACTGCCAAGAGCTAATGCACTGTTGTAAAATGGGGATTGATGGGGTTTGGTAAAATAGGCAGCTTGAGAAATATGGAAGTAATTGTAGTAGTACAGCCAGCTGAGCTGAAGTGGTTTGCAGATCATGAAAGTTCAGATTTGAAAGCTTACAGTTCAAGAGATCATCTCAACATCCTTTTCTTCACCTGCCTATTGGCTGCTTTTGCAGTCTTAAATCAATCTGACATCTTTCTGTAGTCAAAGAGAGCATCAATGCATGTTTGTTTTCATGGATGTTCTCTCAACTCTGGGAAAACCGATGAACACTTCATGGTTGATGACACAGCAACTTTTTTGCTGAAACACAAGGTTGAGCAGAGGTTAGTTGGCTACATAGAAGAAAAATGACAAGTGGAGTCTTGCGAGTGTGTGATGTGCTTCCCAATGGTTTGGACAGAGCGATTGGCGCTGTTAGCATGTCTGTGCCTCACTGCATAGTGGGCTGGTGATGTTGGTGTAGAGATGTTTGTGGCTGCCACCAGAGGGAGCGCCGTGGAGCTTTATGGCTTTCACTCAAGACTGGGTTGAATTAGGCAATGCCTAAAGGAAGTTGATTGGCCAATGGATTTTCAATAACACTCACTATTGGCACCAACGAAACCGGTGAAACACATTTATATAAATGAATAGATTTTCAGGTTTTACTTGTATAACAATGTACAACAGCAACAAAAAAAAAATGAGGGTGCATGTTTATCGTGACACTTTGTCAAGGGCAGATTCCTTCCTGGCAATATGACGCCATCCATATGGAAGCCATCGACTGTCTCATGTCATGATGTCATAGCAAGAGGCCAGGTCTCTAATGAGAGACATACTGAGAGAGACACACTGCCATTCCCAGAAACAAGGGCGATGGTTTTATTTAGAGGATCAGGAAGTGATTCTACATACACAAATGTGTTGCATGTTCACCCATTGTGCTTCTCTCTCTGACAGGTGAGTTACGTTGAAGGCACTGCTTTGGTCATGGGTTTTGAGGATCCCATGGTACGTACGGATGACACCCCGGTCAAGCGCTGTCTACAGACCAAATGGCCCTACATCGAGCTCCTGTGGACCACAGAAAGGTCACCCTCCCTCAATTAACCTTTATCTGTCACCTTTCACCCACCAACCTCTGGCTACACAGCCCGCTGACTTCAGGAACGCTCATAGGACTCCTCACTCTCTCTGCACTACATTTAGAAGGCCAACACGAGGCCTGAAGTTCAAACGAGAGACGATGCTCTTCGCCTGGCACTCACACAAAGCCTCTTGTTTGCTTTTTACACATCTCAACTGGCTTGATTATTGGGCTAATTTTGTGTTTAAAGCCCAGGAGTTGAACAAAAAAGGGTGTTTTTTTCTAAATTATGTTTCTTTCTGTTGCCATCTCTTGTGAATACTAAATGTATTTGCTTTGCAGGTGTTCATATTATTTTTGTTAAATTTCTACTTGATTTTGTTTACTGGTATGGAATGATAAACCTTTGAATTAGCACACCAACTGTGATGATCTTTTGAGTAATTTATGGAATTGTTAATATATATGTATTTTGGTTTTGGTTTTTTTGAAGTTTGATTTGTTAGTAGTTGTAAATATTTAAGGGATCATTTGACCAAAGGCGCTGGTTTGACGCAAAGTATTTGTGTTTGTCAGTGGTCAGCTGAGGAGCTGCTATGTTCTGCAGCACTCGGCCCTGAGAGGAAGTCTGTTTTGACAGGTTTACAAAAGAATGCACTACAACCCCATGCTGGGCACCAAACGACAGTGGGAGAATAGGGCAATTTTAGTATTTAAACTTTGAAGTAACAACCCTCCAGGAGGGAATCTGGAATGACAGGAGGGATTCTCTGCATGAGAGAGAAGAATAACACTGACAAACGCTCACCCTTTATTTATTCTGATCCTAATGGTTCACTAAAATAAACACTTTTGTTCTTCACATCTGGATTGTAGTGTGTTTGTCTTGTGAAAGATGAAATGGTCCTGACTGAAATATAACTGAAAAAAAAGTTCTAACATTTTTTATTTTTTGAAATCACTGAAAAACTAACCTTGTCAATCAGAATGTCTTTTCATGTTTTCTTATGCTGTCAGTAGGGGAAGCTGTAGCAGTTCCTGACATAGAGCGACAATGTTAGGAAGGAAATTTAGGCTACACCTACAGATGGGATGGCAATGATGTTATGGTATTAAAAAAAAAAAAAAAAAACATTTTGTGTAGCTATTTTTATTACAATAAAAAAATTATTATTTTTATGTATTTATTTTGCATAAATATTATTTATTTAATAACCGTTCTGTTCTTAAATTATCCATACACTGTTTTTAAAAAAGAAAAGAAAAGCTGAGCCAATTTAAAATTTTAAGGCAACCAGCTTCAGCAGATTTTTGAGTTTGCTCAACTTATTTTTGTGGGAGATTCTCAAATTTTTGTTGTATTAACTTAAAACGACAAGTTGAGAGAACTCAAAAATCTGCTGAAGCTGGTAGCCAATTTTAAGTTGGCTCAAATTTTCTTTTCTTTTTTTACAGTGTACTTGAATAAATGTATTTACTTGACTTTGAAGATATATGAATATGTGCATGTGTGTAAAGTATAACATAAATATTATTACATACAGTATTGCAAATTGCACAAATTTCATTAAAAGAATAGTGGTATAGTCATAACCTGGCCCACTCGTATGTTATTTTCTGTATATATTCATGCATTTAATCGTTTATTTGAATATGGATAACCTTGATTCAAATTAGTATATATAAAAATAATCTAGTTATAATAATTGAAATGCCCAAAAAAGTCAAATTATTTATGTATATATTATCGGCTACTTTTTTTATTACAGAACATACAATTGACACTTCTAGTCTGGAATCACAAAAATAGTTATGGTTAATTTGAAAACTAGCACATTTGTCATAATTACAATAGAAAATGCTGGAATAAATAGTTTATATAAGGGCCCTTTGAATATTTTGTTGAACAGTGTGGGGCCTTCAAGTCAAAAAAGTTGAGAACCACTCCTTTATATTGTTCCTTTGTGATTTTTTTTTTTTTTGCGTTTCTTGGCTACTACGGTTGTCAGTTGTTTGGTTTACTTCCAGTCTCTTGAGCCGCTCTGTCCTAAACTGTTGAAAGGGAGATATTAATACACCAGACCAATTACTGACAAATTGAAATGTTTTAATTTCAGGCTTTTGTTTTTTCTTTGACTTAGCAGTTCAATTTTGTGTCAAATGGTCATTATTAGTATTTGTTTTGACTAGTTACTGAAGTCTAAATCAAAGTTGGGTTTAAGACCTTGCCATTCAATGAATTTGATGTCTCAGGATGTGATCGTTGTGGCTGTACGATCCTCAGCGTCACAGATCAAGCTGCTCTGGTTTCCTCTGTAAAGGTCAGACCAACAGATAATTAAAAACGTTCCCACTAAGGGTGCATGTGACATATGGAACACATCTTTCATGGGCCAAGTGACTTTCCCAAATTCCACATTATTACAGAAAGAAATAAAAGCGACATTTAGTGGAACCAAATTTTTCATTAAGCTTCTCGCGAAATGACTTGGCGCCACATCAAACGAGCAATATTCAATGGCAGAGAAAATAAATTCAAAACAAGATGCTGAATACAGGATACAGGACTTTTATATGCAGAGCGTGCCTATTGAGGGCTTTTGTGTCTGCATAGAATTTAATAGAAACTTACTTTTAACAGTATTATTTGGGACTGGGTCAGCTGGGAGTTATCAGATGTTTGTTGCATCATTATCATAAACAATCTTAGCTAAAATGATGTAAATGTTGATGACGCTGTGGTCATCTCTTTCTAAACATTGTGAAGTGCACACTGTAAAAGATTCTGTTATGGCTCACCGTGATCATATATCACTCCAGCCAATCCGGGACAAGTGTATATATTATAATGACTTACTATGAACAATCTGCTGTGTGACAGGTGCTTCTATTCTCAGATGATGTTAATATTAATGTCTGTCTGGAGTATGAAAACATGGAGGATTTTGTGTCACAGCCAGAGTTTATCAGTTCTTGGCAGAACAAAAGTTCAAAAAATCTTTATAAATGAACAGAAAATGTGGAGGAGGGAGTGTTTTGGGATGGTTTATTACAAACATCACTGAAATAAAAATAGAAAGCGACATCCGTAGAATAGAAACTATTTGGACCCTTAACCATTTTTTAAGTTCTCTGTGATCCTTTTTTTAATTGAATCTCAGACAATTGTCCTCTTGCTGATAGTTATTCAGTTTGAATAAGCAAAATGTTGGCTGTGAAAATGTTTGCAAATAAGCCAGAGTAAAACAAATGCATAAATTCTCAAAACAGTATGTGAAATATGTGAATCAAGCTCAATTATCAGTAAGAGGATGCTATATCAAACTACTCGGATGATGGTAGAAAAGATTGTCCCTCAAAACTCACTAATATGATCCTCGGGGGTTAAAAAAAAGAAGAGGAGAATGGTTGTTTTGGAGGGCTTTAGTAGCTGAGAGTGCACTGGTTTGTCATGTAAAGTGCTCCACAGAACACTGGCCTGTATGAGAGGATAGAACAAAAGAAACTGTTACTCAAGAACCAAATGAAGCACATCTGGAGTTTGCCAATAATGCATAGTAAACCAGAAAGAAAGGAGTTTGTAGTCAGATGAGACCAAGATAAAGCTTTTAATCAAATTTCAAAGCAAGATATGTGGTGCAAATCAAATGCTGTCGACTAACACACTAAATTTCAGGAAAAGGTTCATTTTCACAGCAAGAATTATCACACAGGCTGAATTAAAATCCAGCTTATATTTAATGAATATCCATTCTGTATGCTGTGGAAGTGCAAAGTTAATGATGCTTTGATACTGCAACAGAATTTTCTTTGCATTTAACAGGACACTGAACGATGTGTATATATTTTGCATGTATTATGTATATTTGTTTGCATATATTTAGCATGATTTAGCTTGTGAGGCTTGTTTTAAAATCCCAGTGTTTCTGGCCAGTGTGATAAAAGTCTGTCTGGCTCTTTGCCTCCCTGAGCCTTAGAGGGGAATTCAGAGAATGTTCTCCAGCTCTCTCATTCCTCCTGGAATGAAAGTACAATACATGGACCATGCCTAATCTATTATTTTTTGTGTCTGTTAGAAATGAACTCTTCTCATTGTTTACAAAGAGTCTTCAGAGGCAGCTGAGCCAAATCTGTCATTTCTGAGAAGAGAAGCGGGTATCCATTCACTACTGTGAATGTGTGTTTTATTAGACCAGACAGAACGATGACAATCACTGCCGAGATCCAAAACTGAACCCATTATCGTCCATGGAATCGAATCATCATGCTTTTAGTGCTAGGTTGCAAAGACAACACTATATCTAAGATTGTCGCCAACAGTCTTCACCGGGACACAAAAATGGACAGCAGAGCAACACTTCAGACCTGGCTGATGCATGTGCGCTTCTGTGATGGTTTTTATATATTTCACCTGCTTCTCTTTGAGAGTGGGCCAAAACATACAGCAGTAAGCTATGTAAGAAAATGTTTTGCTAGCTCTACCGTGGAGTACTTTATGGTGAAGAGCAGCAGTGGAATTCGTTTTAACTTGAGCTATACTTTTGAGGTGTTTTTATTTTCAGAAGATTGTGCTGCTTTAATTCACCCTTACTTGTTTTACTTGAAGCATCAGCTTTTAGAACAAGTTAGATGTTTCGCAATGATGTTTGATTACATGTTCTACGTCAGCAGCACCACACCACACGCACGCGTTGTTTACGTGAGGTACTCTCAATAATGGTGGCAAGATGGTGCGCGAGGAAGAAGAATTATTGAATAAAGTCATTATTTTTGTTTTCTTTGTGCACAAAAAGTATTCTTGTAGCTTGGTAAAACTACAGTTGAACTACTGATGTCACATGGACTATTTTACCGATGTCCTTACTATGTTTCTGGGTCTGGGGACATATCAGTTGCGTTGCTGTCTGCAGGGTCAGAAAGCTCTCGGATTTCATCAAAACATATATTAATTTGTGTTGCGAAGATTAACGAAGGTCTTACGGGTTTGGAACGACACGAGGGTGAGTAATTAACAACAGAATTTTCATTTTTGGTGAACTATCCCTCACTATGTATTCATGTGCTATTATTAATACTAGTTATTGAAATGTATGTAAACTATTTTCAGACACGCAGCCTCCGATGAGACTCAAGGGAGTGGTTCAAGGCCTGACTTTTGAAAGTCTCCAGTTCATGTATAAATAATGTTTTTGTGCTAATGTTTTCAGAACATTACTAAAGACCAGATAAGTTGGAAGAACATTCTATAAAGTTCCTAGAAGTGAGAACCTTGCCAGAATTAGCAAAAAAAAAAAAAACTAACACTAGCTTTTATTTTTTCTATATTCTATCTACTCGTTTTCTTTATATATATATATAAAAAAAAAAAAAAATTTTTATGTGTACTGCATTAGGCTAACCATGACTTATAATAGCACTTGCATGTTGTTGCTCTTTTGTTGGTTTTGATTGCTTCTAATGTCCTCATCTGTAAATCGCTTTGGATAAAAGCGTCTGCTAAATGACTGAATGTAAATGTGAAAACGTTCCTGTTAGATAGGCGGTCGCTATTCGCTGTGGCTGTCTCTCAAATGGAGCACTTGATTCTCTTTTTATTTTATTAATATTTTTTATGTATTTATTTATTTATTTTGTATACAAAAGCTGGCGTGTATAATATAAGGTCCCCGTTTCATTATATAATATCCACATCTTAGCATTTTAAAATGTGTTTTTGAGTAGTTTTCTAAAAAGTGTGAGATTATTTACAGTTGGTACCCAGACTTTGGTGATCACAGGATAGGCGGCGAAGGGAATGACTTCATTTAGACAAGATTAAAACTCTGACAGCCAGATGGAGCGCGCGCACAGCCTGCGTCTTGCACTCAGATGTGAACACAGCGCCTAAATTTAGGTTTGCTCCAATTAAACAGGTCAAGCAGGACGTACGATTGTAGGTTCTCTTCAAAACATCCGCACCGTTTATTTTTCAAACGTTATACTTATCGCGCGCGCTTCATACCAAAGTTTAACTTTGGACGTCTCACGAGGATAATTACCGTTCATTATTTGCAGCCGGTGTTAAAATTGCGTAATTAAAAGCCTCGGCTTTAAGGTTGACAGATTGAAACAACTTGATCTGAGCAATATGGCTGTCTTAATATTAATTAATGTAACTTTGCTACAGGCCTATTATCTAATTATAAAATCAAAATTTTTATTTATTAATTTATTTAGACTGAGTATAACAATATTTCGATAGCCTATTAAGCTAATATCAAATCATATACATGTATATATTTTGTATAATTTTATAATTACATTTTGTATAAATTACTATTTTTTCGATAATATTTGAAGTTAATAATAACTATCAATACTAATAATACAGTAGTAGCAATGTAATAAAGGTATTTTCAATTCTTAATTGTCTAATTTGGTGTGCATATTGTGTTTGTGTTTCCATAAAAGGAGTTGGCCGGATGCTGTGTGATGTGGTGCAGGAGTCCTGTCTCGTGCGCAGCTCATTATAATGTTTAGTACGCAGAGAGCTCGCGCAGAGAAAGGCGCGCAGCTTGCAAAAAGGCAGCAGCAGACGCATGGAGCGTGCACTCAATATCTGACAGCTGAACACGGACATACCTTACATTCTGTCTGCACATCTTTTATCAGAACATTTGGATTACATTTGGAGACACCGGGCTGACGCCATGCACCCTTGTTTTTTCCGCATGTGTTTTCGTGGGTTTTTGCTCATATTTTCAATTTTACGCGAAGCTTCTGCTTTCAACCTGGATTTGGAAAAGCCAACGGTGTACAATGGACCGGAGGGAAGTTATTTTGGATACTCACTGGACTTTTACCACCCAACACAAGATAGAAACGTGTAAGTGAGATAAAAAAACTTTTTGAGTGTTAAGTTTTGTTGTTTTTATAAAATTGACAAGCTCCCAAAGAGAGGCATCTTCCAGTAGGCTATATTTCGTAATAACTGCTTTCTTTCTTAGAAACAAACTCAGTTTGGATATGCCTACCATGCTCGAGACTTTTGACGCAGCTTCTTATTCAAAAACCTTTTCAGCACCACCAATATATGGACCACTCAGACGCCTGAGGTTAATAATTGGAAAGAGAGAATAGAATAGGCTAACACACATTTAAATGACTTTGCTGGGATTCATTTTGTCACTAAAAAGTGTATTACTTTGATCCAGTAGGATGCAGTTGTGTAGATTTATGCCTTTCTCTCTCCAGCATGTCGGTGCTGGTTGGGGCTCCTAAAGCGAACACCTCTCAGCCAGGGATTGTGGAGGGAGGAGCGGTGTACTACTGCCCCTGGCCGGCATCAGACCCAGACTCCTGCCGCCAGATCCCCTTTGATAAAGCAAGTAGGTACCCTCATGATTTAGAACCTGTCAACTAATACAGAATGTTCAGAACAGTTTCTACTGAAACAATTAGCCCCTTTCAGGTATAACGATGTCTTCTTAAGTGCCTTTTTATGCGTTTCTTTAAATTACTGTATTGAATTTAAACTCTTGCATTTAAAATAATGCGCAAATAATTTAGAAACACATGCTATGTTGTTTCTTTATCTTATTTACCAACACAGATGTCACAAGCAACATCTTTAGAGTAGGTTTCATAAATTTCTGTTCCTCCAATAAAAAGATCAAAAACCACATCCAAGAAAGAGTTAATTTCACCGCATATGGTTTGGTTTAAAATTTCAGGAGCGGAGTAATTACCAGGGAAAGGCGCGTAACTTTACCTCGGTGCGTAATCTGCCGTAATTTAGACGTCCATTACGCGCGACTATTATTTAGGTCAATCCAACATTTTATCTTTACATTTAAATTTATTTGTTCACAATTTCTGCTGTCTTTGTTGGCTAATTCATTTAGTGAGGGAAAAGGACAAAAGGTGTTGATGATTAGAATGTCTGAAGGGAGCCTATTGCGGAATCAAACTTGAAGTGCCAGAAAAAGAAAAAGTTGCTTTTGAGTCACAAAACATCACATTTAAATCGATTTTGTCATCTGGAACGGAGATTGGAGGAGTGTTAATGATATTACTGGACTATTTTGAGGAGCCGTGGCTTGCCGGTAAATGCAGTGGTCGGTTTTGGACTCAGAAACGCGGCGTAGACTGGAGACAGACTTGGATGCAGCGGAATTTGAGCGCTGATGTTTCGTCAGTGAGTCTCGTGGTGTTATATTCATAGCATTCTCTAGAGGGAGCTTTGATCGCAGTGTTTATGTGCTGTTCCTGTTTCTAACGTAGGCTCTTATCAGAAAAGGCTATTACTACATGACCTTCTAAATAGAGAACCAGTGCGGCCAGCGCGGTCTGATTCTCGAACGAATGACTCGTACGAGCCGATTCTTTATACATACAGGGCGAACAATGTAGAACGATTCTCAAACAAGCGACTCGAATGAACCGGTTCATTTTAGTGAATCAAAAATAATTAAGGCGAACAGTGTGATTCGATTCCCGAATTAATGACATTAAAATGTACTGATTTAGTCTAGGATCTACATTTAATCAGTCTATATATATATATATATATATATATATATATATATATAAATGAATGTAATAATTGTTTTGCATGGATTTGGAGCAACTAATGCGACTTTATAAATAATAGTCATTGTTTATTATTAATAGTCATTATTATTATTTTTTTTTTTAACAATTATTTCATTATTGCTTTAAGCTTGTATTTTTATTTTTTGGTTTGTTTGTTTTTTTGAGGAGGAAATTCCTTTTTGCATCACCATATTCATCCATTTGTATGTGAGCCAGTGAGAATTACCGTTTGTAGATGAAGTACTGAAGTGTGCACGAGGAATTGACATTGAAACAGATTGTCTTTTGGAGATGAAAGCAGTGGTGCTCTGGTTCAAGACGTTTGGTTTTAAAAGGAGCCTGATGGTGATGAGGTGAGAGAGAGTTAAAAGAGCTGTGAACACAAGGGGAATAAGGAAAGAGACCAAACCCTGATGAGGGAGGACAGAAGCGCTGTCTGTTCTTTGTTTGTGTCTGAGAAAACGTGTCATGCATTTCCAGCATCTACTCGGCAAGAACGTCCACGCTGAACACACACGTTTCCAGATTCATTAGTCACTTTGTTTTTAACACACTTGACCTTTGATCCCGTGTGCTCTTCCCACTGTGGCCCTCAGAACTCTCCATGGGGGGCATGGCACGTGTGTGTGCAACTGACGGTTCTGATGACAGCCTGTGTGTGTGTGACTAATGCAGTCCTGACTGAGAAGAGTAAATTCATTAGATACACCAGATAGGGTCACGTACCAGTGGACCTTGCCTTGCAGGTTTTCACACAATTCTCTCACACACAGTTTCATAGTTACATGTCCAGGTATTATAGAGACCTTACAACAGATACATTCCACAGATTTGAGGTAAATATGTAATTATATTTACTATCAGAAATAATTTATATATTCAGAGATGACTGAATGTGTAAGTCAAGACTGTCTGTTTAGCAGCACAGGTCACTTTCATTTACAAAAAGATCACAGTTGTTACTATTACAGGAGCTTTCATTCATAACAGGAGGAATCATTTACAACAAATGTATATCAATGCAAAAAATGAAAAGAAAAATGACAAGCATGTGTTTTTGAACCCAAAATTGAAACAGATGTTTTAAAGCACCAAATGATGCCCTGCTGTGTTTTTATATTGTGAGTCAGGCCTTGCATTTTAGTGCAGTCTGTGACACCAGAATACGTGTTCATTTAAGCAGAATGTCCTGAATTTTTGGCCTGTTTCATGCTTTTCTGTTTGAACAGTCTCATTATGTTTATAAATCGAAAGTAGTACTGCATGAGTATGTTTGTGTCTGTTTAGTGTTATTGAGTGTTCATCCATTCTGCAGACCTCACTCAGCAACAGCAACTTCCTTCAATGCAATGGTAATATCACTTATAGGCTTGCAAAACATAATATAAACACACTCAAATTGTAGCTAAACTAAGAAACAGCTAAGAAACAAAATGTTTTGGCATGAGGCCATTTGGAAACAAATTGTTAGTGCGTTCTTGTGCAAAAGTCACCAGTATGATCCTAAAGTGTTGACTCGTGGTTGCTAGGGTCTGATGGGTGGAGTCTCAGGTCCCTCTTTCATAGCAAGTCTACATAATTTTATCGCCAGGTGAATATCATAAATCAAGGAGTAGCAGACTCTTTTCAACAAGCTGCATAGTTTAAGGTATACATATTCACAGCACAGACAGCGAGAAACAGGCTATGTCCTTTGTCCCAAACGTTAATATTTAAGGAGTGGAATTTTCTGCAAAAAATTTGCTGGCAAAAAAAGTCAGTTGTCCATTGTCAGTAGTGTAGGAAATAATGTAGTCATGCGGCTTTCCTTTGGTCAAACCAGCAAATTTTGTGTGACCAAATTGAAATGATACAATTTTAAGTAGGAAAAGTCGCTGAATAACAGTAAATGTGACCATTAGAGCTTGAAATTGGTCACTTATCTTCACAGTATTAATGGTGATGCTTGCCTTAGTGGTGAGTCTTTAAGAAAGTTATATATAAAAATAAAATGACTTCAAAATACTGTGAAATCTTATTGTGCAAGCCAAAGTATAAGACTTACATATCAAGAAAAAGGCCCATAGTAAAGGCCTGAGAGACGGAGAGAAGAAAGCAGAGAAGGATTAGAGTTGATGTGTTTTTATGAGGTGTAGACTGTACCTTATGGAGCTCTAAACAGGCCCAGCTGTAGCGAGATCTTTCCTGGATCACACAGAACCCCTGTAGACACAGATCCGCAGAATCGTGTAGCTGTGTGTACACACTCTGAGAGTAAAACGACCCCCTGTAGATGTGCCTTCACATAAACAAACACACTCAGACTCATTTGAAACCTAATTTGCTGTTTCATGGCTCATGTTGTTCCAAAATGAGTATATTGGCACAAGTGTTCACAATGTGTTACATTTCTCAGCTGCCTGATGTTTTCTGTTTATTATGTAATGAAGTCCCACTCTGTTTTTCTGTAACTTTCATTCTTCCCCTCTCTTGTCCAGATAACCGAATGATTAAAGTGAACGGGACACGGGAGCCTCTAGAATTTAAATCCCATCAGTGGTTTGGAGCCACAGTCAGGACCCACAAAGGCAAAGTGGTGGTAAGTGATGCTCAGAAACATAATCCAGTTAAAGACCCCATTTGCAGTCATCCTCATGCTGGACGCATGCTTCCGTGCATTCATGGATGTGGTTGGAAACTCTACTCTTTATCAGTAAATAGCTGCCCATCAATGGGTTTAATGCTGTTTAATAGCGTTAGTGTTTCATTCATGAATGCATGGGAGCCAGAATCAGAGTTTCATTCATGAATGCACGGGAGTGTTGTTTTGGAGAAATGTTTTGATAGGAAATGTGGCTCTGTCCCGTTACTGAGGGGGTTTTGGAAAATGTTGATTTGAGGTTGACCATGCGAGGTGGAGAACTGCTGATGTTTGAAAGAAAAAGCCCAGAGTTATTTCATGAGGGAAGGCATGGTTCCCAAATGTGACTGTTGTTCTCCAAATAATCAAATACGGAAACATTTTGCTCTTTCAAATGCTTTTATTCAGAAAATGACAGAAGACTGGATGTTTTTTCATCTTCAGCTCTGGCCTGAGTAGTCTCTTTATGATCTATGCCTGCTGTTATTTACAGTAACATGGTGTTTGTGTGGTTCTGTAGGCTTGTGCGCCCCTCTATCACTGGAGGACAGTGAAGGTCAGCAGTGAGATGGATCCAGTGGGAACTTGTTATGTGGCTGTGCAGAACTTCAGTGCCTATGCTGAGTATTCTCCGTGTCGAACCAGTGAGTATTTCACACACACACACACACACAAACTGGTTTTCCCATGTTTTATGGGGACATTCCATAGACTTAGTGTTTTTTTTATACTAGACACACTGTATTTTCTATCCCCTTACCCCTTACTTGTTTTTATAACCCTACCCCTCACACAACATAATAATGCTGTGTAATTAAAATTGCATAATTATTTAGCAATTTTACTCTTTTTACTGTATTTTTGGTCAAATAAATGCAGCCTTGGTGAGCAAAAGAAGAATCTTTCAAAGACATAAAAAAAAAATCTTACTAATCCCAAACGTTTGAACAGTAGCATAGCTGCATAACAGTTTTGTATAGAAAACTGTAATGGCCAATTATATTTCAAAGTATTCTGAAAAATTGCTCAGAAAAAGTGTGTTAAAATAGCGTGAACTCAGAGCTTTATGTTCACAATGTAAGTTAGAAGTGTATCTAAGATGGTCTGTGTTCATTTAGTGTGTTCACCTACAAGCCAAAATTCTTGCATTCCGCCCTGAAATGAATCAAGTTCTGCCCAAAGGCTGACAGAACCTATAAGCCAGTTGAACATGACAGGTTTTGGCACTGTTCGTTGCAATGCAAACAGCATAAATCTGTGTAATGAAGTGTGCATGCTTTCGTTTCTCACCTGCATCATCCTCAGCTGCACACTGACACACTTCACGTCTTCACTCTGACTCTTCGTCGATGCATTGCTGGATGATCCAAAAAACAGCACCAAGAATACTGTCACTTCTTGGAGTGTTTTTACTGATTTACTGAACATACGGTTACATATAACTAGCCTAATGTTTTTTTTGGATGACTAGCCAACTAGTAAAAATGAGTAGTCGTGCCAGCTCTGCTTTTCACACACAGATTCTGTCCGCTGTTTTCGGGCTGCCCAAGTTGTGCCAGTTGCCAAAGATCAAACGGGAAACTCACATGTTTATTTTAATGTAATTTCCTGCTTATTTCCTGTACTTAAAATCTCATTCACAGTAATGGTTAGTTGATAAATATACTCTAATTTCTTGTCGTCATATCAGATACACACATTCTCTTAAATTTACACAGCACGTGTGTGT